>NC_079448.1:33310356-33377856 GCF_903798145.1 Danio aesculapii
GAAACAGGAGCGCGCGCACCTTAAAGATGACAGCAGACAACCCATTAGTTCCTGTCATTTGCCAGTAAGAAAACTTTACAGTATTTTATAATACTACAATTCTGAACGCAAAACGGTGTTATATCTAGCACGTTTTCAGTTGTGTAGCAAGCAAAACATGTCATAATGGTCTCACTCTCTCATGCGCATTGTCCTAAAGCGACTACTCTATGCTTAGTGGTTGGCCGGCGACATGCAGGAATTACGCTGATTGCTAAGCCATACTTACATGCTATTTCAGACTGAATAGTCATTGTTTAAAAATTAACCAATGTGAATATAAATCCAACTTCACCTCAGTAAAGCCGGCTAGGCGGAATAGCTTTATTAACTGATGTTTTGTTGCTAAACTTAATAAAAATCTGTATTATCGATGCTGTCAAAGGTCCCTTATGAAACTAAAAATAGTCACATGAATCTTTCGCCGGAAGATTTCAGTGGCTGAACAACACTTCCGTGCATATAACCCATTCATGATACAACACAATCTACATCAGCTCTGTGTGACTAAAATAGTTTTAAAACATAACATTACCTGTCTAAAAGAAACACTTCAGCCATTGTGTCGTCCTTTCTCCAGCACGCAAAAGTAACTCCAATATTGATTAAGAATTTTAAAAAGTTTTGATTTAGCATTTGAGTTTATCGCTGTGATTGTCTCATCCGCACATGAACAGAGATGTGCAAATTTACATTTGCTGACGGACATTTTGGGCTACTTATCAGAATTATGGGAAACGTCAGCCAATATTTACAACAATATTTAGTTGTATGAACATTTTTTAGTTTTATGCCTCACCCAGAATATAAAAAAACATATAAATACATTTAGATAATTTTCTTTAATCATTACTATTAGAATGTGAAGAGAATTTCATCCAGCAAAACAAAAAATGTTTCTGAAGATAATTACCTACTGCACCGTTAACTTTACTTTTCATTTCTTAACTTGAGCATTATAACGATGTGATGATTTTTCAACACGCTCATCTATTTTGTCAATTAATAGTAACAAAACTTCAGGAAAACAAACAAACAAACTACACTGTAAAAATCGTTTCTAGTTTAAAATCAAACAGGATTGTCAGAATAAACAGCAAAAGAAAGTCGAAAATGTAGAAAAAATATTATTTTTTTTATTAAAAACCTTTTTATTTAATTTAATATTTTTTTTTCCAAATTTTTCTAGTGCCTTGGACAGTCTTTTGCTGTAACTTTTCTAGTCATCTCAACTTATATCAAGCAAACTGACTAAAAATAATAATAAATAATAATAATAAATAAGTTAATCTTTGCATAACTTAAAAAACATAGTTGATGCCTTACTTAAAGGAAGTTAAAGTAACATAAAAACATTTGTAGTCATGACTTATTGTCATGTCATTTTTTACAGTGTAATAACATGGATAATTGTTAACTCTAAGATTACTTTTGACCTAATTAATTCATTACATTAATTTGATTTTGATAATCTTGTACCATATTAATATAACAAAAGACAAAGATAAAAATGCAATATATTTGGGGAAAAGAATAAAAGCATAGTTTTACTTTAACATGCTAACTTCTGACTCAATCAGTGGCATGAGTTTGGGGTGATTCTACAAATGCAGACAAGGATGAGATCGGTGCAGGTGTTTGTGTACCCTTCAGCCATATTTATGCTCTTTTGTTTATTTTTGTATCCCCATTATTGTACTCATGGCTTGTCAGTGGCTCAGGAAATGTCCTGTGCAACATTTCCATGTCACAGGAAGTCTTTCCAGCAAAACAGGATAACAAAATGTATCCTGTTAGTAAACAGGTTTGTTGGTGAGCGTGTAGGTGCAGCTCTGGTTGTGGGGCTGTTGGTGGCTGGCTGTGTGGTAATTGTAGCCAGTGTGGTGGCTGAAGAGGATGGGGGTAGATTAGCGGCAGTAGGGGGGCACCAAACTTTTGGCCTGTGGGATGAGGGGGCTTTGCTGGGAGGAGGGTCTGGGGGGCTTCAGCCTCATTAGCAGCAAACTAATTGGAAGGAAAAGACCTTTAATGTGCTCCGTCTGACCTCCGAGACAGCAGGGGAGAGAGGAACAGATAGATGAAAAAAAGAGGGGGATGGAGGTAAAAGAGGGAATGTGAGGGGAGAGATGTAAGAAAGTGCCCAGAGGTTGCACTTTTCAGAGCGTAGGAGCCTTCATTTTAACTAATCATTTGGTGTCAGATGTTGCTTGTAAAATTCCTTAGTAGGAATAAAAATGAGACAATCACAAATGACTCTGAAACTGACCTGACAAGCTATTCTTTTGAAAAAATTGTTTGATGGTGAGATTTATGAGGACCAGTTCCTGTTTTAAACTAGTTGTGTATTAGCTTGCAAATTGGCTGTTTTTAAAACGTATAAAGCATAATGCACTGTTCTGCAAGACCACTTTCCACACTCATTAATCACATACATAACATTACAACAAAAATGACTCAAACAGTTATGAGCAACATCACATCTGTGTGAAAAACTTCTTGAGCATTCCTTGCTTTTCATGGTAACATCACGTCCTGTTTTTATATCTATCCTTTGACTTAGTCCCTTATTTATCAGGGCTCCCCCAGCAGAATATACCGCCAACTATTTCAGCACATGATTTATACAGCAGATGCCCTTCCAGCCGCAATCCAGTACTGGGAAATACCAATACACTCTCACATTCACACACGCTCTCATACACTACGGCCAATTTTGTTCATCCAATTGACTTATACAGCATGTCTTTGGACTGTGGGGGAAATGAAACGCAATGCCAGTTTCAAACTTCAAACTGTCAAACCAGAGAACTTCTTGCTGTGAGGCGACAGTGCTAACCACTGAGCCACCGTGCCACGCTTGTTGTATTCATATTTGGAGAGGGAAGCAATCTCAGTTCATTTCCAAATGAAATTATACACATTTGCACCATTTTTTCTGAGAGTGTACAACAAAACAAAAATTAGTCTAATTGACTTGAATTTTTACTTCTTAACTGTGTTATATGGAAATTTGACCTATCTGGCGCTATATGTGGCTGATATATGAAAGTGCAATATACTTACAGAGTTGTTTCTTAGGTATTTATAGGTATTTTTTTGTGCAAATTATTTAGGTAACATTACCTGTTTATTTCCTTATTGACAAAGATGTGTTATTCTGCAACATCCAATAACAGTAAAAGAAAAAAAAAAACTCCAAAATGTGCAGTCAAAGTGGCCACAAGCCATTTTTTTTTCACAATTTATTGACATTAAAGGGGTGGTCCACAGATTTTTATTAAAGCTTGGTTGTGTTTATAAGATGCAAAGCAATGTGTGCTCATTGTTCATTTGTAGAAAATCACATTATTTATTCATATATCTTACTTTAATTATATACTGCTATTCAGCTAACATGAAAACAACCTCAGAAAGGCCAGTCCTTAAGAGGCTCTGATTGGTCAACTAACATAATGTGCTGTGATACGCAGATCAGCTTCATGTCACCAAGAAAAGCGCCACACCTCTACTAGCATGCACTGTGCCTCTGCTGTGTAAATACTGTAAATTAGTTTAGCTGTTATCCAGATCAGTTTGAGCCTGAATCAGACAGAAAATGAAAAGAACACAGCTGAACCTCATGCCTGCTCTCTAAAATAAAATCTGACAAGTGTCTTTCACATATATTCGGAATAAGCATGTGTAAGTAATATGAAACGTTCACATATCATTTGCATGTTGGTCATTTGTCTCTTTATGCTGCAGAGGCCGCATAAAGAGATAGTGCAGCGCAACGGATAAATTTGAATTTGTAGCTAAATTGTAGATAAATTGTAGCTAAAAACAGCATTTCCTGTTGTTTACATCAATGTTTATGTTCTTGCTACAACATACCGTTGACGCTAGAAACTGTGAATGTAATAGATCAATTTTAACAAATAAAAACATTTACAGGTTGTGTCTCACAATCCACAGCTTCGTCTATTATGGTTGGAGCTGCTCCTTCGAGGAGTTTCTAGCCGAATCCAGCACTGAACTGGGACAGATTCTGGAAGCTATCCTTTGTCAATTGCTAGCTATATATTTTTTATAATTCTATACATAATAAAAATAAACTGTAAGCACTTTGTGTCTCTTTGTTTAGTGTGTGTCGGAAGCACAAATACAGAAACAGAAAAAGTTCTGTGGAAATAGCAGCATTTGGACGGCATTTTACCTTTCTTTACTATAACATTACAGCGCCTCTGGACAGCGCCTTCATTGTGCGGGGTGTATGCACGTGGTGAAGTAAAATTTCACCTAAATTTGTTAACTCACTAACCCAGATGTATTTTTGTAGTACCCAAATTTCGTTCACTGAAGGCTTTGCTAAGCTAACTCTGTAAAAGCTAATGTCTCCCTTTGCAGTGAACTTTGAGCGTATTACATTCAGAGATGTTTTTTATGTTCACAAAGCTACATTACACATAAATTTAAAATATGATATCGTAGTGGACCACCCCTTTAAATTAGCAAGGATAACTGCCATCCACCTAAAATATTCATCAATATTCATTGCAAATTTATAGATAAAGGCATGACCTTCTAGAAACCTCACATTACATCTTTTTCAGAGAAGAAAACATCTGAAAAATGCGTCTTTATAAGCTTTTATTTTATTATATGCTTTATTATTATTATACTACTGTCTAGAAGAAACTAAAACAGTAAACAATTATTTTCTAACACTTAATAAAATTCTAAGAATTAAAAAAGTAGACAAAAGTGGTGAAGTCTTCAACAGAAATAGAAGAGATTACACAGCGCACACTGAGGTTAATCAGAATGTAAAGACTGCATTAAAAGCACCAATTTTCTAAAAGAATAGACATCTAAATGGGAGGTCCAGAGCAGATCAGTGCATTGAGAACAGAGACATGCAAAGGCCACCAGGAGCAGTGCTGGGATCAGGGTCAAGCCCAGCCCCCAGTCTACTCTGGATTTATTGAGGTCTCTCTAGACTGCTTTAATGTCAGGTGTCACAGTTTATTTGAAAAACCCTCATAGTCACACACCTTCAAACAGACCAGCATCCACTGAAACGCACATTAAGCTTCTATTTGAAGTGTGCACGTGTGAGTGAGCATTGACTTAAATATTTGTTTGTGTGTACTTTGACTCAAGCGCCATGGAGGGTTTGTTTAAAGGGACAGTTCACCCAAAAATGAAAATTCTGTCAACGTTTACTCACCCTTCACTTGTTCCAAACCTGTTTGAGTTTCTTTCTTCTGTTTAACACAAAAGAAGATATATTGAAGAATGTTGGAAACCAGAAGCCATTGATTTCCATAGCTTTTTGTTTTTCTATATTGGATTTTGGCTACTGGGGGTTAGTGGGATTCTTCAAAATATCTCCCTTTGTGTTCAACAGAAAAACGAGAATCGGAAACACTTGAATGTTTGTAAATGTAGAGTAAATTGACATTTTTATGTAAATCTCTTTAAATCTGCCTGTGCAGATAATCATAAAATAATTGTAATTCATCTTTTTTTCTGCCCTCACAGAAAAATAATTTTTTAAAAATATTATTAATTATTATTATTATTATTATTATTAAATTAATTAATAAAAATATTATTAATTAAATAATAAAAAAGGTATTGCAAAGAATGTGAGAGCCATGTTTTGCTCAGAAAAGTCATTAGGATTAATTATTAGTTGTATATTTATCGACAACTGTACTCGTCTAATGTGTTTTTTTCGAGCATGGTACGTTTTGGTACCTTTTATGTGAGTAGATGAGGTGTTGGAGTCAGAAGAGGGAGCGTGCTGGAATGCAGAGCTCTGTTATTTTTTTTTTTGCCGTCTGCTCTCCTGCTTTACCTGCGGCCCTCCTTCTCTCTCTCCTTCCATCTTTCTCTCCATCTCCACCGCTGGATCTAATTAGAGAGAAGCAGGGCTGCAGGACTGGTGTGTGTCACATACAACTCAACGCAGCCAGGAAGGAGAGCGGCAACCAAAGTGGGATTAACATGGGAGAAAAAGCATAAGAAATGTAGGGTGGAGTTCAAAGACAGAGAGAAAGCGAGGGCACAAAACTGGGAAAAGAAAAGCAGAGAACACTTCCAGCCAGGAAATGAGTGAAAAAAGTGAGTGTGCATGAAAGATATCTAGCCTAGAGTTGTTTCATAGTATGCAAAAAAAGAAAAACGGAGCATCTAATTTTTCACTAAAGTAGGCTAACATGAGAAGCCGCATGTAATATATGCTCACCTCTCTGCCCTACACATGGTAGACACATCTCAGCGCTGGAGGGAACTTTTATAATCAAAGACCAATCAGATAATTGCAGTGTTTCACCACTATCCCTTGAGCTCCGCTGGGAACAGGCTTTTTTTTTAACAGTAACTCAATACTTTGTAAAGTCCAGATGGTCCTGATGACGGCACCAGAGGAAAGACATATTTTCCTAAATATGAAAATCTAATTTGGCAATATGCGTAAATTCAACTATACATGTGAGGGCAGCACTTCATAGAGAATATATTCATTTTTCGCTCACTCTGTCCCCAGTGTTTAAACAATTTCGGCTTATATGACCCACACATACCACAGAAAAACATCTAGTGAAAGTCCCGTAAAAATCCATTGCAACATCTGAGCAGAAAACTGATAAATATGGATTGAATTATGTACAATAAAGTACATTCTAAGAAATATACTCACCGGCCACTTTATTAGGTACACCTGTCCAACTGCTCGCTAAAGCAAATTTCTAATTAGCCAATGATCACATGGCAGCAACTCAATGCATTTAGGCATGTAGACATGGTCAAGACGATCTGCTGCAGTTCAAACCGAGCATCAGAATGGTGATTTAAGTGACTTTGAACGTGGCATGGTTGTTGGTGCCAGAGGGGCTGGTCTGATTATTTCAGAAACTGCTGAGATTTTGATGCACAACCATCTCGAGGGTTTACAGAGAATGGTCCAAAAAAGAAAAAATATCCAGTGAGTGGCAGTTCAGTGGGTGCAAATGCCTTGTTGATGGCATAGGACTAGGTTCGAGCTGATAGAAAGGCAACAGTAACTCAAACAACCCCTTGACCACACCAGGTGCCATTCCTGTCACAGGCTCACCAAAATTAGACAACAGAAGACTGGAAAAACGTTGCCTGGTCTGATGAGTCTCAATTTCTGCTGTGACATTTGGATGGTAGAGTCAGATTTTGGCGTCAACACCATGAAAGTATTTATCCATCTTGCCTTGTATCAAGAGTTCAGGCTGGTGGTGGTGTTATGGTGTGGGATTATTTTCTTGGTACACTTTGGACCCGTTAGTACCAATTGAGCATTGTGTCAATGCCACAGCCTACCTCAGTATTGTTGCTGACCATGTCCATCCCTTTATCTGCAGCAACTGTGTGATGCTATCATGTCAATATGGACCAAAATCTCTGAGGAATATTTCCAATACCTTGTTGAATCTATGCCACGAAGGATTAAGGCAGTTCTGAAGGCAAAAGGGGGTCCAACCTGGAACTAGTAAGGTGTACCTAATAAAGTGGCCGGGGAGTGTACAGTATATTTATAAAACAATAAACAAATTACAGCAGCTCATTAATCTATTTTTGAACTGTAATTTACATGAGCAACCCAGGATATAAAACATATGGTTTCAAATGACTAAAAATATCAAAAAGGTCACTTAAAATGTACTTAAATTTTACATTAAAATCTGTCAGAACTGAGATCAAAATCTTATAAAGCAATTTGAAAGCATAAATAAACATAAAAACAGCAGTAAACTATGAGCTATGGATGGTTTCTGTAATAATACACAGACAAGCAATAAATAATAAACATACTTTTTTAAAACTTGTACATAATTTCAATCAGATAAGGTTTATATAATTAATGATGAATTCTACAAATTACATTATTGAAAATAAAGGTCCTAACAGTATGGACACTTTCCATCACAGACTAAAAATGGTAATTCTCATAATTGAAGGTTTACATCTCAATTCTGACTTTTCCCCCCTTAGAATTTTGATTTGTGTCTCAAGATCGCTGAAAAAAGCAGATTTCTGACCTTTTCTTTTCTAAAAAAATGCAAGTTTATTCATTCATTCATTTATTTTTCTTCGGTTTAGTCTCTATTTCAGAGATCGACACAGCGTAATGAACCGCCAACTATTCCAGTATAGGTTTTAAACAGCGGATGCCCTTCCAGCCGCAACCCAGTATTGGGAAACACACACACACACACACACACACACACACACACACACTACAGCCAATTTAGTTTATTCAATTCACATTATAACCTGGAGGAAACCCACGCAAACACAGGGATACGCTGACCCAGCTGGGACTCGAACCAGCAACCTTCTTGCTTTGAGGCGACAGTGCTAACCACTGCACGTGGCCAAAATGCAAGTTTATATATATTATAATATTTTTTTCTAATATACTGTATCTACTGTTTTGCAATTCTAGTTTTTGTTCCCTGATATTTCAATGTTGTATCCCCCAATTTGACCTATAAACTTACTTGCAATTGTCTTAATATCAACATTTTAATCATCTAAAACTTTTTTTTACTATTATAAAACTTTTCTGAATTGTTCTTTGTAGAAACCATCAATCCTAATAATGATAATGAGCTTTTAGTTTTAGTTTTGTTTACATGATTACAAACAGCAAAGCTAATAAATATACATGAGTTTTCAATAGACCATGTCATAACCTGGTAAAACATTCTGGACAGACGAACTACTTGAGTCTGTCTCTGGAAACTTTGTTTCACTATATTAGTCCTTAAAAGTTTAACGCAGGGTGATTTTGTTTAGCCGCACACTAATCTCAGGGACATTTTACCCATTTATTAAGTTTCATTTTTAACAACAAACTGTGGAGGAGGATTTGCAGTTTAACAGCTCCCCTCAAAGGAAGTAAACTGTCCACAAATGACGCACCAATCTTGTATAAACACAAAGAGCTGTTGCAGACTTTACAGATCAGCATGAGTGAATGTTTGACAGCAACGGGAACAAACACAAACACACATGAAGACAGACTGAGGGTGTGTGCTGCTATGAGCTTCATCCATGAACATCTCTGCCATTTCCGCCAGGCAGACACGATGGTTGATAAACACTAGCAACACAAACACACAGACACACAGATAAAATGATGTGGTACAGCAAATGCTACAGAAAACATCAAAGTTAAAACAATTCATTAAAACCCAATCAACTTTTGGACACTGGTTATTACATCATGCGATGAGGCAATTGTCTTTTTTGTATGTAATAGTTTTATCATTAACTTTTTTGTTTTATGTTTCTGTTTTGCTTTTATTTGACAGAACAGTTTGTGAAGACAGGAAGTGAAGTTGGGGAGAAAAAGGGGGAATGGTATTAGGAAGGGTCGCTGAACCGGGACTTGAACTCGGGAACTCTGGATTTGTCTGCGCACTAACCACTAGGCAGTGTTTAATTTGAGCCGGATCTTGCCAGATCCTCTTCCGCAAAATGTCAGATATTTGTGTTTTTCATTCCAGGATAAATTTTAATGGATCCAGCCTTAACTTGTGAGTGGTAAATACCTATGTGTGCGAGAGAGAATGTGAATGAGCATAAGCGAACTATTAACTATTGGCCCTCAACAATATTTTCAGCTAATCGCCTTTCTTATGTTTAAAATCACTATCATTAGTTGGTCATTGTTTCGCACTCAGTGAGCAGTGAAAATAAATAAGGGAATGGAGTGGGCTACCTACATAATAATTTTATTTTCAAAATGGAAAAGAGGCAGTCAAATACATTTTGATTTCTTCAAAACCATGGGTAAATCTGATAATGAGCCTGAGCAAAAGAGATCTTAAGAAGTTGAAACTGCATGAACGGATCAAGATAGCAGGAGACAGAAGCAAAGCTCAAGTCAGCCAGAAAACATGATGAAGAGTGATTGTTCATACGATTTATGTTTGTAGCTACATGTTTTTTTTAACCATGACTGACCTATAACAGAAATGTGATGCTCTTTTTTTGCGCTTTCACAGTTTAATGGCATCATGTTCCAGCAAAACTGAAATTGTGGGGTGGACGTTGGTCATGGTAACTTTTATTTCCTGGTTTTGTTCCGGGAATTATTCATTTACAAAATAAGCACTGCCACTAGGCCATCGGCATCGACTTTATCATTGCTTTTGTTACTACTATAGGTGCTTTATGTCATTAGATTTTTTACTCAAAATTATACATTCATACAACTTAAAACACACTGACCATTATAGTCATTGTGTATTGTTGTTCATTTAAATGTTTCTTAAATTATATGCATTAAAAACATGGTTCAATTCTGTGTTAATTCTATGATTTAATTGGTTAAAACAGAGCAAGTCAGCTTCAAATGATTATATACAAAATTATTCAAAAAATGTTTTAATAAAAAATTTTAATTTGAATGTCCCAATACTGGGTTGCAGCTGGAAGGGCATCCGCTGCATAAAATACATGCTGGAATAGGTGGCGAATCATTTCGCTGTGGTGACCCCTAATAAATAAGGAACTAAGCCAAAAAGAAAATGAATGAATGAATGAATGAATGAATTAGAAACCATCAATCCTAATAATGATAAGGAGCATTTAGATTTAGTTTCCTTCGCATCATTACAAACAGCAAAACTAATAAACACACGTGTTTCCAATGGACCCTTTTCAAAGACTGTTATGATGCGCTTAAAGGCTGATTTATACTTCTGCATCGAGTGATCGGTGTGACCCACGCCTGCCTTGCGTGTTGCCATGCATTTGTACTTCTTCGTTCTATTTGTGTTACTCTGCAATAACACTTCCGAAATGCTAGCTGGCAGTAGGTTTTTATGTTCCTCTGTGTCGAGTTTCTTCGCGGGTGTTTTGTTTTTTACTGAACGCAACAAGCAGCTCATTCAGAGGTGGGAACAACTTTAATCATAAGGTAAACACAAAACAAAAGTATTGTGATTACTGCTCTAAACTAAGTTCTTTTTAAATGGCTGGGTAAAAAAAAAAAAATTCCCCTTTGAACACAATATATTTTATTTTCAGAAACATTTAAAATATTTTGTAACAGTAAACATGTCAGGCTAAATAATTAAAATGAATCATTGACTTCTGCTGTCTTCATTTCAAAAACTGATTTTTTTACAATTCAAAACGGCATCTTTGGATATCTTTTCTGCTGGAGATACTGTTGTCCTAAATATAAAAAATTTTACCCATATCTTAGGAATAATTTAGCAGAAAATTTTGGCGGTTTTATAACCTTGACTTTTCCAAACCGCGGTATACCTTGAAAGCTGTTTTCGTCCCATGCCTACGCTTGACGCAGAAGTATAGAATCAGTCTTAACGGTCATCATAATCTTAAATCCTTGAAAGTTTTTAATGCTTTGATTAAAAAAAACACGTATGAACATTCATATGCATTTATGAATGTATTATATCATCTTTGCATCAAATAAAAAAAAAACTAGGTGTTTTCTAATGTAGCATCTATGGGGCTGAGAGTATTTGATGTTATTTTTTCATCTGGCTGCCGTCATCAGTCTCACACTATTTTTCCCCTTTCTCTGAAAGTCTTGATAACACCATCATGGAGTTTTTCTTTTAATATTTCAGCAAATAGGATTGTTAAAAAAGTATTTGTTGTACTCTCCCATTAAGTTTACCCAACCATGACGTCTACCGCTACTGAGAAACCACAGAAATGTAAAAATGGTCTATACACCATGTCCTAACTAGGTAAAACATCTTAGTTATTTAAAAGTTATTTTAGTTGCCTGGACAAATTGTAACACAGACTGTTATTGGTCAAAATGTAAGTGTAGAAAATGAAATCCCAAAAAAACAAGGAAAAAACAATAAACCATCAGCACTGGCTAATGCGCTAACTCATATGCATTAGCCCTGAGAGAGAGAGAGTCATGTTTAGGCATGCAGATAAGAACACACAGACTCTTTGAGCACTTGCCCAGTTGGAATAGCTTGAGCACAAAGTCATTTTTTTTCATTTATAGAGACGAGCTTACTCTAAACTTGGCCCAGCGCAGCCATTACATCAGCCGCATTAGGCGTGAGAAATCTGGGTCTACAGAGCCGAGGGAGGGTAAAGTTTTGTCTTTTGGTGTTTAGCGCAGCCCCCGGTGTCTCTCTTTCAGAAAAGGCCCAAAATCTGAGCCAACAAGCCATCTCTAGTGCCGCTGCGCTAACACTTGTTGGGACACGGCCTTGTCACGCTATATGGAGAAATATTTCAAAATCTAGCCTCCAAAAAACCTTATTGCTCTATAAAATCAAATGGTTCCACACCCAAAATGTTTTATAGTACTACAACTGTTAAAATGAAGCCTACTCTAAAAGTAACAAGCCTCGCAGGCTAGAAGATGAGATGCTGGCTTTCTGAAGCCCTAGGAAAAGTCTGATATGAGCACTGTGTCAGTTCGCTCTGGGAAATAACTATTGGAAACAAATGAGAGCACGCATTAGCAGAGTGCCAGATAACACCAGATGTAAACTATTATCACAGGGCTACGTTAAACTGAACATTTGATTAAAACATGTTTGAGTTCGCACTGGTGAAGCAAAGGAAACAAGAGCGTCTCCCTAATGCCCCGTTCACGTTGACAGTGGTTTAATCGAGGGAGGACAAGAGACAGACACGTCGCTGGTAGTTAGCAAATAGTACAACACCCTGACTTTAGGAATGTGTTTATTGCTTGTAAATGAAAGTGCCCCGTTACACTTTTCGATATCACTTTTCATGTAGTGCATGTAAGGATTTCTGAATGAAAACATTCATTTTTAAGGCAAGCGTTGCATTTGTTATGTTTTCCGCTATTATTTTCAGTGCTGTTCAGTTGTATATGGGAATTCTGAGTTGATTAAAGGGGCATTTCACCCAAAACTGAACAATCTGTCATCATTTACTCACCTTTTATTTGCTTAAGTTGAACAGAAACGAAGATATTTTGAATAAAGCAGGAAACCTGTAACCATTGACTTCCATAGTATTTGTTTACTATTATGGAGGTAAGTTTTTCTTATCTTCTTTTCTGTTCAACAGAATAAAGAAACTTATAAAGTTTTGGAACCACTTGAGGATGAGTAAATTTTTAATTTTGGGGGAATTATTGCTTTAACTTGCATCCAAAACAATCCCACTGTTATGGTCTATTGTGTAATGCAAAAGAGAAAAAGCAAAGCAAGTGTCCAAATGCAGTATGAACATTTTATTAACAAAACAAAAGCAAAACAAACAGAACACACAGACACCATGGGAGTTACTAAAAACAACAGACAACAAGAGGCAAATGCAAAATGTGTGAAAGAAAACAACCAAGATAAACTAGGTAATGAGACTAGGTGTGGAGACAATAAATAACCATATTAACTAAAACGATAACTAAGGAAGACAGAGCATAACGAAAAGACAGAACTAAACTGAAAAAAACCCAACACAGGGTGTGAAAGTGAATACCACACCTGGGGTCTTATTCAAGAGGTTTAATTAAATCAGTATAAGTTCACGTAGAGTTTACTTACAGCTGTGCAAATTCTTCTGTCAAGTTTGCAACTCATGTGTTGGAATTGGGGCCCTATCATACACCTGGAGCAATTAGGCGCAATATGTGTATGGTGCGATTTGTTGCTATTTTCAGATCAGCGCAACCCTAATTTTCATGTTTTGCATCACGTCCACTTTGTGGACTCATGGTCTGAAAAGGAGGTGTATTAAGGAACATTGTTGGTGCGTTGCTATTTTGAAAAACTGAAATAGACAGCTCAAATGACCTACTAAAAGCTGGTCTAAACTTCAGCAGCACGTTAGTTATGTGCCTATGCAGGTCCAAACGGTTACACAAATATCTTTACATGTGAATAAAATAAAGGATTAAAATGTTACAAAAATTATTATTTCTACATAAATATAAAAACCACAATCTTAATGCCTTCTTCATGTCGGGGGCTTTTATTAGTTTATTCATAGCAATTTGTATTTGTATAATGTTATTATTATCAGCAGTATTATTTATTATATGCATTTTTATATTTATTTTAATAAAAACAAGTTTGGATTTGTCCACCCGTCAGGTTTTGGAGACGTATGCATCACCATATGGGGCATAAGAACAGGAGTAGTGTGTTTGGATAGAACTCGTACCATACTTCGTTATTATTGTTCATTTATTCGTTTGCTGGAAATTAGAACTGATTTTAGAAATAGTTTTGAAACAAATCTTTGCGCTTAACGAACAAAATTATATATTCAATTCACCTATGTACATATTCATATTTGTAGGCTAATGAATTTCTTCAGTGAAGTGCGTACAACACCGTTTCCTCATCCATGAAAGTAAAGGAATAAAGTAAATAGAAAGTAAAGAGGCAGGATGGAGGAGGCTCATTCTTTATCCTCTCACTGCAAATGCTCTGTTTAACCGTTTTCTCGCTAGTGAATCCTTCAGTCTGTCCACTTACAAAGTCTGCCATTTAAATAGCAAATGTGCCATGGCGCAACTGACTCCTAAAGGGAATGAGAGATGAGCATCTGATTGGTTTAATGCTTGCTATACTCAAAACACACCCATAACTAGGGCCAGATGGAATCGGTGGACATTTTTTGCTATTTCTGTGCAGAATTGTGTTAAAAACTTGCAGATTATGCGGGATGATTTTGGGAGTATCAATACTAAAACCTTAATATATGAATTAAAAATTACCTTTTTAACTTTTTTTTAATGCTTACAATGCAAATCCAAATAGATCCACCTTATTTGGTAAACAAAGCAAGTCTCTCATATAATATCTACTAAAAGACAGTAAATATTACTTTACAAACTGTTTTGTAAATAAATCAGATGAATATTTTCATATTAGTCAATAATATTACTGTAATTAATAAAAAAACTGAATAAATATAAATTTCCACACATTTACACAACTAAATGAACAGAATCAATGATAGGCTAAAAATCTATGGAAATCTGCAGAATTTTCCACGCGCAGATTCTGTGTGGGCCTACCCATAACCTATTAAGAGAATAAGCACAACCCTGTTAGACCATGCGCCAGGGCACAGAGCATATTTTTCCATGCTTAAAATAGCAAAAGTTGATTCGGACACACCCTTGCTTTTGCTCCATGAGCTTTAGACTTTGCTCTAGATTGTTAAATAGAGCCCGTGGTGCTTGCACATTTCCATGCCTGTTTTGTATGAATGCCATGGTTATGAATCCAACACCTGGTTCAATACAGACAGTACATCTGAATTACTTAATTTAACAAAATTACTTAAAAAATATTTGGGTGAAAACAATCACTACAGTATATGATTTTGGTTTGTTAATTTTAAGATTTTCCTAAGATTTTCATAGCATATTTGCAGGATATTTTGAGCTTGCTGTAGCATGGGGACATTTTGGTGGACAGTTCAATCGAACTGGAAAAACAGGGATATCTGGTTATCCTACACAATGATAGTTTGTGCTGTAGTACAGAGATTTAGAGTTGTTGGTTTTCTAAAATCTTACAATATATACCATTGAAAAATCAATGACTCTAAAAGTCTCAATTGAACTGGGAGAACAATGGAGTAAACTTTCTAGTTACTCTATTTAAGTGTATCTAACGTAAATAAAACATTTTAACAAGTCAAATTATGTTTGAAAAGATTATTTTTCATTGCAGAAGGTTTCAGAAATTTTTGGCCCATGACAGATTTTTAACAAGTGTTTGACAATGTGTTACAGTATATGAACCAAATCAATCGTCAACAATGTGAAACACAGCATTTCAACTGATTTCTAGCATCTGTATCAAGGTATCTGTATGAACAGTTATTTATTTGTTTATATATTTGTAGTATAAACAGTATATATAAGGGCTTAGTCAGTCAGGATTTGGTTTTCACGTGAAAGGAGTACAACTGTAGTTGGTTTTGCCTTTGGACATTGTTGTGTCTTGTCCCGTTCTATCTCATTTAGGACATTGTGCACTTTACAATGACTTAACAAACAATTCTTCGAAAATGCCATAGTAATAACATCATATGTGCACATAGTCTAATAAACAACCCTGAGTTGCTTTCCACACAAAAACAAACATTATTATACATCACTAAATTTGTGTGGTCTGAAATGTCAAAAATAGCTAAACCTGTTGACTACTACTTAGCTGAATCTCACTAATGAAAAAGGCTTTAAATACAAATACAATAATTGTTACATTTAAAACTAGTAATTTGCCAAAGTTTCTGTGATGGTAAGTTTAGAAGTAGACTTAGAGTTGTGTGAAAGAAAATATCTTTAACCTGCTAGAAAAACAACGGAAGTCTATGAGATCTCCTCACTAATGTAGTGAGACGAATGTGTGTGTTTATGTGTTTATGTGGGCTGCGGATGTGTTTATCTGTGGTGCACACATGCCATACAGGTCTTTTGTGATCCACTTGCCATTTGCCTTCCAGACGTGAGCAGCACTGACATCATACAGTCACCAGACCAACAGCATCTGTGTGTTTGTGATTACATTTTATTATCTGAGAATTGTGTGCTGTTATACTGAACATCTGCATGTGGTTTTATGCACAGACATGCTAAGGGCTCCTTGGGGGGAAAAAACTAGATTTCTCTATATTGTTAATATTAAATATGGTCTAAAAATAGGTCTGTGGCTCTTAATTTTTATTGCTCATTAATCATTTGTAAATTTTTACATTTAAATGTCAATAGAAAATGTGTTAAATCTTTATTAATTTGAATCAAGTCAAGGATTGAGAATTAAATCAGGATTTGAATTGAATCAAGACAATCAGAATCAAACTGCACTGCGAAATCTGAATTGATAGCAATCTCTACATTCTTCAAAACAGAGGTTGTTTATTATTATTCCACAAAAGGAACAGTGGAAAGAGTTTCATTAAACAATAAAAAACTTCGTCAACAGATCCCTAAAAGGATCTTTATGAAACCCGTGGTTCTTCTATAGCAGCAATGAACAAAATAGGGCCCGCGGGCCAAAGTTGAACCGTGGTAACATTTGATTTGGCCCGCTATTTCATCTGAGAATATTGAGGATGGTTTAGAGATTGTCAATTCAAATGTAATGTAACCCATCGTTTGTTTTATTGTTAAAAGCTAACTGATATTAAACGCATCAACTAAATGGTGTAAATTAATCAGATTTTGTTTAAATGTACATACTGTCACCTGACAATGCAGAGACTTTGGTGAGCAAATCAAGTCAAAGGCAGATTCATCTTGACAAATGAATTCAGCATTGAACTACACTGTGTTATAAATTTGATTAAGTTTTTTATTGCTGTAAGTTATTATGTTAAAAGTTATACTGCATTGGATAATACAATTTAAAGTAATATTTTCTATGGCTGCACAATTAATCGTTTTGTTATCACGATAACGATATTTGTGGCGCACAATCAATAATTAAATATCGTCGCGATTTACAGTATAAAGACAAAGCCGTTATTTTAAATGGCGGTGTTTACGGATTGTATCGCATCACAAGCATGAGGTGACTGCGTCTAGATTGCAAGTGTTTTTTTTTTTCGAGGAATGCAATGTTGATCAGGTAGCCTTTGCTCCTGTTTAGTCCAAAATTCCCAAGGTAACACAAAAAACCTCATTAACCACCTTAAAAACCATCACAAAGAGGCTGTCATCAGTGGATTATTGAGCTCAGCAGAAATTCTGCTTTGCATTTTTCTATGCATTACTAACATCCCTAAACCAGACAACATTTGTTTTCTAAATTAACCAAATATTCGCGGAGATTCAGCAGTTTTTTTTTTCTGACACGTTTGCCAGTCATGTAGACAGAAGACACTGAATCAAATTGTTTCAATGTAAAAAAGTCTTTGCTACGTTCATGCAGGTATTCAGGTTAATTTTCATCAATCTGATGCAACTTTTATTATTTGTAAGAAAAGAAAATGTAATTAAAAGTTTCAGACCAATTAAACTCAATTTATAAAAATTATAAATGATTATTATTAGTAGTTAATAGTTACATGAAAACAACAACGTGCAAATGAAAAGCCATCAGCCTTTAAACATTTTTTTCATAGAATTGGTGTGTTTATGTTTATGATTAACAACATAGCAATAGCGTCAGCTGCAGCAGATAGATTTTAAAGCACCTTTATGGCAATCAAATACAAAACGAAGTCTTCCAGGCCTAGAACTACAGTGCTTATGAAGTGGTCAAAGTAGACATTGTTCAGACAGCCAGTAAATGAGGTTATCATTGCGCAAATTTGTTAAAAACCAGCACAGGTTTGTGTAGAAAGTACGACTGGCATTACTCACAACTCGTTTCAGTTCAAAATCAGTTTTTTTAGTTCCCTTTGGGAGACAATAACTCCACTTATCATGCTCTCTGATCTCTACATTACACTGCATTTGAGTTCATATCCAAAAAAAAACATAATAGGGAGGTTAAAAAGGTTGGAATAAGGGGTAGTATTAACAGTCTAATTACACATGTACTTGCACAAATTAATTACATACAAGCAATTTTAAGACCTGAACAATGTAAGTACATGTTTCGCACATTAGCTGATGACAGTCAATATAAAGTGGGTTCTATAACAGAACGTCCTCCTTTCACTCGTACATGTGCATCTTTGTCATGTACATAAATTATGTGACAGTGTCTCTTGAAACAGCAGCTGGACACTTCACAGGAGCAGCGCAGGAGAAAGAAACAGACGGCAAGAAGAGAAGAGAAGAATAGAGAAGAGAAAAAAAGACAAGGAAAGAAGAGACGAGAAAAGAAGAGAATAAAAGAGAAGAGATGAGACGAAAAGAGGACAAGATGAGACAAGGCGCTCTATTTGCAGAGTAACTGAGAAAATGATGGGCCGTCCCATGGTAGGTTTGACCCCAGTGTCCTCCTCCAGAGCCTGAGGGCAGACGAGACCCACAACTCACCCGAGCCGCTCTGATGTCTCTGAGGTCTGTTTAAACAAGAGCGTTGCGCTAATCCGCTCAGATCAGGCCATTGAGTGTGAGGCTGAGCTGAGGCTCTCTGTTACACACACAATTATACAAAACGCATACATATACGGCCTTAATGCAAGATATACACAGGATGTAGTTCTATTTATAGAATTAATATGCAGTTGAAGTCAAAATCATTAGCCCTCCTGTGAGATTTTTTCTTTTACAAATATTTCCCAAATGACATCTAAAACAAGGGTTCCCAAACTTTCAGCTCACGACCACCAAAATAACAATGCCAGTGACTCGCGACCCCCAAATTCCTCAGAGGTGGTTATAAATATACAAACCTTGCACACACATTAAGAGGCCTAAATAAAAACAAGCACAATGACAACACAAAAAAAGTGAAACAGTCTAACAACCACATCATTTTAGTCATTTATTATTTTGTTTAATCTAATATTAACTACACCTAAAAAGACTGGTGGACAAAATGTTTTCAGCACAAGTCTATTCTTGTTTTAATTTTGGAGACCACCACTCAGATATCATCCTCAATGTTCAGTTGTGGCCTGAATTTACTTTTAACGTATTTGATTGCCATAAAGGTGTCAGAAAGTTTAACCTGGTGCTATAAAATCAATCTGCTGCTAATCTAACGTAACACACCAATCATATGAGAAAAAAAAGAAAGACTGATGGCTTTTTATTTGCATGTTTTATGTAACTACTATTTGTATATTTGGGTTATGGATAAAATATGGTAATTTTAATCGTTTAATAAAATTTACTTGACTTTTGAAAATCACCAAGAGACCCCCTGTATTATTTTTTTCTTCTGGAGAAAGTCTTATTTGTTTTATTTTGGCTAGAATGATGTCTATATTGGGCCAGATCACGTGGTTTCAGACTCGATCATAATCGGATGTTACCTCCCCATCAGGACTCGAATATATATGCATGTATAAATATATATATATATATATATATATATATATATATATATATATATATATATATATATATATATATATATATAAATCTTGGCAAAGTAGAACATGGAAGCAGCTTGAGGGCAAAAAAAGCTGATCGGGAGATCACAATTAAAAATATTATGTTCAGAAATGTATTGAAAAACTCAGAAAAACAGAAATTGGGGAAAAATATACACGGGGGCTAATAATTCACATTTCAACTGTACGTGGTACCATAATTATATTCATGTAATTAATCAACAAACATTTAAAAAGGAATACATTATAATGCTTCTATGAAAATTTGCTAAATAAGCTATTAAAGGGATGAGTTATCAGCTGTTTCTTGATCATATTCATTTAATAATTTATTATTAATACCATTTATTTCTTTAAAGAGCACTTGACCACATTCTGACCCCTCCCACAAATAAATATAAAGTAAATTGAAATTAGTGCCTTAGTGTCCCCCCAGTGATGATATACAGGCATATTGCACTGCTACGAGTGTGATATTGTGTTTAGTCGGCAGTTCGTCGGCATAATTGTGTATTTAAAAAAGGAAAATAAAACACGGAGGCTCTCAAATCCCTTCTGTATGGGGAACTACTTTCTTCTGCCATTCATTCACATCTGTAGCTGACGTCAGAACAGCAGAAGCCATTACTAATTCACCAGCGTCACTTTAGAGATAGTATTTGAATGATTCTCTAGCGTAATGTCTAAAGTTACACATTTTAAAATTATAAGGCTGAAAGGCATGAAAATTTGCTAAATGAGTTATTAAAGAGATGAGTCATGAGCTGTTTCTTGATCATATTCATTTATTAATTTATTATTCATACCCTTTATTTCATTCAAGAGCACTTGACCGCATACTGACCCCTTTTATTGCCTCTATATACAGACAAACCAGTAGTTACTTGTCATATTCCTCAGTTGTAAATCACTCTAGTTAAATGTGTCAGCTAAATGACTCCCTGTAATATAATATAAATTTAAAAGGAAAAAGACTAAAAGTTTCAATAACACGCACACTTGGATCGATCTAACCATAGCCTATAGTCATTCACAACCAGACTCTTTCTTTAAGCCGAGCCAAAAACACACATCCTCCAGGTACAGAGGAAGCGCCCGCTGAACTTCCTGTGGATGAGCCAGATGCGTCTCTCTCAGGATTACAAGAATATACAGACTGAAAACCCTAAAGGGTCAAATATCAATGCAGGATCGCACTCACAATAGGGAACGAACTGTACATGAAATATAAGCAGACACACCCTCACACAAGGTGATACGACACGCAGCTGTTGTTTTTTAAAGTCAGGCAGGAAGAAAGTGAATGAAAGCCTGTGCTTTGTCTGCATTAATGCACAGATACCGGCAGCCCGTATCACACATGCTGATAATCTACCAGGCTGTGTGTCATAAAGCAGCGCGCAGACATGTGCATCTGTGTGTGTGATGACAGCTCGACTGTTGTGACCGAGTTAAAACCGAGGTGATGAGTTTATGTATGACTGCATGTCTGTGCAATGACTGACACCATTGCAGAGGAGGTTTATTTGCAGAAGTTTGCAGGTGAAAAAATAGGATTGGGAGTTGTACGTCAAGTCAGTTCCTTTTTTTCACAAAATGGTTGATAATGTGATTTAATTTAATCATAGTTCTCTGGACCATAATGTTTGTTACAGACAAAAATAAAAAAAGAGTACAACAACAAAATGAGAATGAAATCTTACAAAAGCAAAAATATGACAAAATAGTTTTAATGTAAGTAAAATAATCTAATAAAAATAGATCAAAATGAACAAATAAATACAAATAAAATTGTTTATACAACAGTTCGATGGCATAATCGTGTATATAAAAAAGGAAATCAAACACGGAGAGTCTCAAAATCCTTTTGTATGAGGAACTACTTTCTTACGCCATTCATCCACATCTGCAGCTGTCGTTATAAATTCACATACGCCACTTTAGAGCTAGTATTTTAATGATTCTCTAGTGTAATATCTAAAGTGATGACAAATACTATTATCGAGTACACATTTTAGTAAACAAATTTGATCACATAATTTAATAGAAACGAATTACTATCCAAATATTCTAAATCAATTTATAATATAAATGTTTTAATGTTACAAATTTTATACTCAAACTATACAGATGCATTTTACATTTTAGGATAAGTCCCACTCAAATAGAGATGATCGATTTTGGGCACTCTTATTAGAAAAAAATACTGGTATAAAATAAAACAAAATAAAGGTAGTATCAACAAGTAATATTTAGTAAATAATAATAAAACAAAGAAAACGAGACATAGAAAATAAGACACTGTTAATATTATAATTGTATTTTATATTGTAAAATGTGTCATTTTCAGTATGCCTATAAAGATCAAGCATTATCATAATCCAACACATTATAGTTTTTTAGCATCAAATAAAGCTCATAATCAGTACCTGAGACAATCACAGCACCAATAAATTTTGTGCTGTTGTTGAAACTGCAAAGTTGGAGAAGCAGAAACCATTTCTAAAATAGTAATGTCATGGCCATGGAAAAGATACACCTTTCATCACATCACAGTGTAACGCACCTGATTGATGTGCTTGAGTTTGTCGATGATCTGACTTATGACGGGTTCTGGAGTTTTTTGTCTGGATTCGGAGCCATGTGGATGAACTCTTTTCAGACCTGGACCAGGAAACCTGCAAAAATAGATGCACATGTGAGTTACTCACATTTAAATAAATTACATGTTTTTATGCACATCAAACTGTTCATAAATTGAAAGTGATTTAAATTGAAACTGGGACGAGGTGTCTCACTATTTCATTTTGCTCCACCACTACTTTAAAGAGCATTTCTTTATAGGCTCTTACAGGTCCAAATAAACATGCGGTACAGGTGAATTGGGTAGGCTAAATTGTCCGTAGTGTATGTGTGTGAATGAGTGTGTATGGATGTCTCCCAGAGATGGGTTGCAGCTGGAAGGGCATGCGCTGCGTAAAAACATAAGCTGGATAAGTTGGCGGTTCATTTCGCTGTGGCGACCCCAGATTAATAAAGGGACTAAGCCGAAAAGAAAATGAATGAATATTACATTACATTACATTACATTATATTATATTATATTATATTATATTATATTATATTATATTATATTATATTATATTATAATATATTATATTATATTATATTATAAGGGAAATGTCTATCTAGTCAGTTGTTCTTGCAGAATAATGCCCGACAAGCTTACCAACTGAATAACACTGAAAGACTATTTTCTGCAAAAACAGATTATCAGCTAGATGTAGGCTACTATTGTAAACAAATGCACAAAAGTAAACATTTAGACATAAAACACTGATTTTAGCTCTACTAATAATTTACTCACTTTTACTTTTTAATTAAAAGTAGTTTGCAGAAAGAAAAATGGCTGGCTGCAGCCTTTACTAAACTACTTGTATATTATTCAGTCACAAGATAAAGCCAAACAGTCAAGAACAGCAATACGACACTGATGGTCAAGATGATTCGTAGTTCCAGGATGATCCTGTGTAATTAGTTTTACCCATTATATTATATTATATTATATTATATTATATTATATTATATTATATTATATTATATTATATTATATTATATTATATTATATTATATTATATTATATTATATTATATACTGAGCTGGCACTGACATGTTTCTACTACTGTATATATATATATATATATATATATATATATATATATATATATATATATATATATATATATATATATATATATATATATATATATAAACATACTTAAGAAAGTAATTTATTTTGTGTGGGCAAAGCTGGATTTTTCCCATTGTTACTACAGTCTTCAGGGTCGCATGATCCTTCAAAAATCATTCCAATAAATTATTCACAATAAACCTTTCTCATTACTATGATTGAAAACTGTTTACTTTGTGTTTTGCAGGATTGTTTGATGAATACAAAATAAAAATCTCTATATATAATCTCTATATATAATATATATATAATGAAAAGGTTTTGTATCATTCATTATTAAATTATTAATATTGCATAATAATTATTAAATATTATTGTCAATAATTATATTTGTTGTCCCAAAGATCTTCTTTAATCTTAATAAATAGATCTAAAAATATTTTAATTCTACGTTAATCAATGGTTTAACCCTTTAAGGTGCACTCCTTGAAAATATATTTTTTTTGGCCCACATCTTGTATTGAATAATATACTGACACAACTCTGATAAACAGTCATAAGCAATTAAAATAATAATGATAACATATGAATAAACGTTCAACCAGGTTGTTAAGAGGCCTGTTAAAGGGTTAAATAATATACCAAATCTTTATAATTCTGACCTGACAGTCATGAACTTTCTGGGCCTGCCATTAAAGTTCACTTGTTTACCAAACAGCCAAAACAAAAGACAGCGAAAATGAAATTAGTTTAATTTGAGGCGCATTCACTAATTATATTATAAATTAAGACCGCCTAAAATTACATTAGTGATAACAAACATTTCTGACATACCTGACAGAGAGTTACGGAGCGTTTCTCTATGTTACAACAAGCCTGTCTATAGTACATGTGAACGTAATATGTTTCAAATCAATGATTTCATATAAAAAACTGATCGTTTTACATATTTCATTACTAAAAACCTCCTCAAGTTTCAAAAACAAGAGATAAACCTTCAAGGAGTGAAGCTGTAAATTGACCTCTACTGCCACCTAGAGGCAAACATGTGACTAGAGCTTAATTTGAGCTAAAATGACTCATTTGCATTGATATGTTTTTAAATTATGCACGTTCACTAGATTTGGTCATGATACTTGAGGGCACAGATTTCAAAGACACGTTATAGATAAAAAAAAAATGAATAAAATTATAGACTGAGACATTATAATAAAATATCCCTTGTGGTTTCTGTTGATCAAAATTGGTCAAAGCTTAAATAAGAGAGCCTGATATCAACAAAAGCATCATATCGTTAGGTCTATTATTAGTCTAAAACTGCTTTCTGTTCTGCTGTAGCTCTGTTTTGTCTGCAACACACATAAACACACAGAAAGAAGTCAGCCCGACAGCACAACTGGGTCAGACATGTGTTGGCATCCGAATGTTTGTGAGCAACTGGAGCATATGTTGGGCATCATCGACTGCTAAAAATGTGTTTTTTCTGAGTGTGTGTCTGCGCTCAAGTGTTTTCCGATCCCTCTGGGCCCCTTGGACTCATGTTCCAGTTAATTACTCCCTATTAAAAGCTAATTAGTGTTGATGCACACGGGCACATTGGTGCAAGCACTGAGGCGACAGAGAGACAGAGAGTGACAGATCTGATACAAGTACACAACACCAACCTCAAGACATCCAGTAAAGCCATATTCCATCAATGACATGCACTGCAAAACATTTTTGATTATGATCTTTTTTGATCTTGTTGCAACCCGCACTTAATGAGCCATAAATATATAAATAAATTTTATATTATATTATATTATATTATATTATATTATATTATATTATATTATATTATATTATATTATATTATATTATATTATATTATATTATATTATATTATATTATATTATATTATATTCATTCATTCATTCATTCATTCATTTTCTTTTCGGGTTAGTCCCTTTTTTAATCTGGGGTCGCCACAGCGGAATGAACTGCCAATTTATCCAGCACATGTTTTACATAGTGGATGCCCTTGCAACTGCAAACCATCTCTGGGAAACATCCACACACAATCATTCACACTCATACACTACGGACAATTTAGCCCACCCAATTCACCTGTACTGCATGTTTTTGGACTGTGGGGGAAACCGGAGCACCTGGAGGAAACCCACGTGAACGCAGGGAGAACATGCAAACTCCACATAGAAACGCCAACTGACCCAGCTCGAACCAGCGACCTTCTTGCTGTGAGGCGACAGCACTACCTACAGCGCCACTGCATCGCCTATATTATATTATATTATATTATATTATATTATATTATATTATATTATATTATATTATATTATATTATATTATATTATATTATATTATATTATATTATATTATATTATATTATATTATATTATGACTACAACATTTAATACAAAGTTCTGAGCAATTAATAAGTTTTGCCGCTCTACCACCAACAAGCCAAAGATATGACCTCATGTTCCATTCTTAGCAATGACATAATCCTCAGCGATCCCATCCAATCATCTTTCACAGCGCCTTATTTTACATGCCCTGCTTATTCATTAAGCCAAATTACATTTCCATACTTATTTATTCTCCTTATTACTCGCGATGGCAGCTCACCTCCTGCTTTTAATTATCACATTAATAATACAGACATGAGCTCCATTAGAAGGAGGAGATCAGAAGACACAGGCAACGTTTAATGGAGGATAAGATTAGCTGGAGCCTCATGAATGAGCCCTCTACCTGTGTGCTGACCAGAGTGCAGATCATCAGGTCAGCATGAAAAACATGACTTTCTTCTGATTAAGATGGTGTATACATGGAGAGAAGATTGAAAATGAATCAAACGTTACAGGAGGAATACTAAAACATAATGAGGTAGCTGAAATGAGAATTGTTTCATCATAAAACCCCTTCTCTTACCCATTTCCATGTGTAATGAGGAAGGAACTATAAAACATCAGAATCTGTTCTGTTTGACCAATCAAACTATGAAATGCTACACAACATATTAGAAACATTATTTTCAGACTTTATAACTGAATGTCCAACAGGTTTTTCAGAATGCACTTATAGGTTTTTGCATCTGAACGCGTCACTTGTTCCAAACTATTCTGCTGCAACATTCAGATGGTGTCAGAATTTGGCATCAACAATATGAAAGCATGGATCCATCCTACCTTGTATGAATGGTTCAGGCTGCTGGTGGTGGTGTAATGGTGAGGGCGATATTTTATTGGCACACTAGTACCAATTGAGTACCAATGCCACCTAAGCCTACCTAAGTATTGTTGCTGACCATGCCCATCCCTTTATGATCACAGTATACCCATCTTCTGATGGCTAAATCTAGCATAATAATGCGCCATGTAGCGCGAATCATCTCAGACTGGTTTCTTGAACATGATAATGAGTTCACTGTACTCAAATGGCCTCCATGGTCACTAGATCTCAATTCAATAGAGCACCTTTGGGACGCGGTGGAACAGTAGATCATGGATGTGCAGCTGACAAATCTGCAGCAACTGTGTGATACTATTATGTCAATATGGACCAAAATCTCTGAGGAATATTTCCAGTACCCTGTAGAATCTATGCCATGAATGATTAAGGTAGTTCTGAAGGCGAAGGGGGGTCCAACCCGCTAGTAGTAAGGTGTACCTAATAAAGTGGCCGGTGAGTGAATATTTTTAATTCATATCAATGGTCCTATAAAAAAAAACTTTACATTCCCCAAAATGTTCTTTTTTAGTGGAAAAAAAAACATTCTTTGGATCATTTAAATGTTCTTAAATCTAAATAATAAATAGTTAGACTCAAATTAAAAGAAAGTTTTTTCAGCGAACAAAAAATGATTCTCTTTACTGGAAAAAACACTTTATTTTTAAGAATGTATGTGTGGGTACTTATCCAAAACAACAATGGCAAACTACATAACAATATGCAGTCATTGAGACATTATTAGGTTGTGGCATCCACTGTTTCTTTGATCATGGATCACGGACGCCAAATTCTGACCCTACCATCCGAATTTTGCAGCAGAAATGGAGACTCATCAGACCAGGCAACGTTTTTCCAATCTTCTATTGTCCACTTTTGGTGAGGCTGTGTGAATTGTAGCCTCAGTTTCCTGTTCTTAGCTGACAGGAGTGGCTCCCAGTGTGGTCTTCTGCTGCTGTAGCCCATCCGCCACAAGGTTGGATGTGTTGTGCGTTCAGAGATGCTCTTCTGCATAACTCGGTTGTAACAAGTGTTTATTTGAGTTACTGTTGCCTTTCTATCAGCTCGAACCAGTCTGACCATTCTAATCTGACCACTAGCATCAACAAGGCATTTGCACCAACAGAACTACCGTTCACTTGATATTTTCTCTTTTCCTGACCATTCTCTGTAAACCCTAGAGAGACATTAGGTTGTGGCATCCACTGTTTCTTGAATCTGCATGAATGGAAATCATTTTGAAATTAATGAAACATTTTTTAAAAATGCAGCAAAAAAACTTTTCAGTTCTAAACATTGTCATTTAAAGGACCCTTAACTATCCGTATACTAAGTTTTTTAAGCAATTGCAGAAAGGTTTAATCTGTTCTTGTGGATCATGGATCATGACCTGAAGCATATTTTCATATTTTTCCATATATTCATATCCTGCAAGATGTTTACGTCATAGGGTAGAACTGAAAGTGTGGCATGGTAATGTGTAAGTGTCACCGTATGGTGCCTATCTGATTGTAGCTGACATTTAGAATAACTAGGGATGCACTCTGAATAAATAATGTAATGTCTGAAGAAAGTCATTTTTATGGGAGTTTTTAAATGTCCTTTGAGGCAGTCTTTCTTCTCACCAGATTAAAATTAATTTGATCAAACCAAATGATCAAACTTAAGTATTTTTACAATTTAGCATTTTACTAAATGGATTTTTTTCTGTGATGGCAACAGTAAGTTGAATTTTTAGCATCATTACAGCACCATGGTCCTTCAGAAATCATTTTACTATGCTGATTTGCTCCAAAGAAATATTAACAAAATTTTACACAGAAAAATATTTGTGCTTTATTTTCTTGTGGAACATTTTTGTTCATCTTTGATGATCTTATAAATATTTAATAATATACAATAATATAATATATATATTACACAGTAACACAAACCCATAAATTAGCATTTACCGTATTTTATGATTCATGTTTTTATTTCCCCTCATTTATATCATTTGAATTGAATTATACAACCTTGATCTTTATTCCAACCATTTTTAACCTATAAAAGTTTTTAAAAAGTAACTTTTATTAACATTTTTAATAGTTTATAGTGATATATTGTCTGGGTTGGTGTTGAAAATTATGGTAAAAAAACTGCCACTGCATTTTCTGTTATTTTACAGTATTTCTCTATATGTTATTTAGACAGGCATTATATAGACATTATATTATTTTAAATTACTAAAATGTAAATAAATATCAATTTGTTATATATAAAAATGCCTTAATGCCATTTTTCTTCATTTATTTAGGTAATTACCACTCATTTCATCATCATGATTCTTATAAAAATGGCCACAGCACAGGCATGGTGGTGCAGCAGGAGCACCGCAAATCCAACTGTTCCTACAGGAAATGACTAAACACCCTGTGGATGTACAGTCTGGACCTGCTCCTCACACTGAACCTGCTCAAACTCATGAACCTACTGAGATCCCCTCAGAGATCCAACATGCTCCAATGCTTAAAGCCGCTGGAGACCCAGAGAATCAATCAGTATTACCAGCAAACTGAAGAACAGCTGAAGGAGAGGATGAAGGAGTAGCTTTATAAGATGTAACGATACTGAAATATTGACTTGAAATCACAGACTGCACCTGATCGAACTACTCGTTGACCACAATCTCCCACAGATAAAGAGCCTGAGGTGGATCAAGGATTTCTTTAAACTACACTGTAAAAAATCAATTGCAATGCAGTACATTACATTAACTTAAAACATGAAGTTAAATCTCATTTAACTTCAGATTACTTGACTTAACATAAAAAAGCATGTCATGACTTATTGATTTTATGACTCATATACTCATATATTGAATAAATTAAGACTTGAAAAGTATTCTTCAGCCAAAAATGAAAATAAGGCCATTATTTAGTCATTACAATACAGGCTGAAATATACATCTTCAGGCCACAAAAGGAGAATAAAAAATGTCCTGCTTG
The DNA here is from genome assembly GCF_903798145.1 of Danio aesculapii. Classification (NCBI taxonomy): domain Eukaryota; kingdom Metazoa; phylum Chordata; class Actinopteri; order Cypriniformes; family Danionidae; genus Danio; species Danio aesculapii. The sequence continues at coordinate 33,340,288 of NC_079448.1, forward strand.
AAAACATTCCTATAATGGCAGTAAATATAGTGGTTAGCTTTAAAAACAAACGCGTATCTAAATAAATAAAAATAAAAAGCTTTTTAATACAAGACAGGTTGCTTTCATGTTGTTGACGCCAAATTCTGACCCTACCATCCGAATGTTGCAGCAGAAATCGAGATTCATCAGACCAGGCAACGTTTTTCCAATCTTCTGATGCTCGATTTGAATCTTATCAGATCATCTTGACCATGTCCATGCTTAAATGCATTGAGTTGCTGCCATGTGGTTGGCTGATTAGAAATTTGCGCTACTCAGTAGTTGGACAGGTGTACCTATTAATGTATATAGCAACACCAAGAAGTGTAAACAGTGATTGAGCTCTAGCTTTAAATGAAATATCCGTCAAAACCTTATTTAGCAGGAAATTAACTGCTTCACACATTCTGTTACTTTTCAAAGAAATCAACAGTCGGCTTACGCTTTAGGCAATTTATGTGAATCACACTTATTGCAGAACATATGTGCATATGTGAAGGCAACAGAAGATTTCTGTTGTTTATTCTCACTGCTATTTATTTTAGTTAAACAGTGCACGCTGAGAAGAATTTCTGTTCATTAACAGTTGCCCCTAGCTTGTGATTTATGAATGTTTTCCATATATTTGTGGATTGCTTTATGTGATCTGGATCTCGGCTCAGACAACTACTGAAGTTGAAAAGCTGAGTAAAGTGCTTTTATTGACATTTTTAGTAGTTTTAAATAATAAATATAATTTCAAACTACTAAAAAACTGTTAATAAATAAAATATAAAATAATATAATATATAATATCTTAAATAAGTGTATCATTTCCTGCCCAAAAAACTGTAGCGAGAACAAGGGGGTAGAGAAAGCATTTTTATCTAGTTTTATATACACTACCAGTCAAAGGTTTGGGGTCATTATTTTTTCATGTTTTTTAAATAAAATTATTCGAAATACTTATTTATTAAATATTTATTTAATACTTATTGTAAATAGTTTCAAATGAAATTATTACTCCACTCATTATTGCTTTTATCACTATTACCATTAATAATAATAATAATAATAATAATAATAATAATAGTAGTAATAATAATAACAACAACAACAACAACAACAACAACAACAACAACAACAACAACAATAATAATAATAATAATAATAATAATAATAATAATAATAATAATAACAATTATTAATATTAGAGTAATTTCTGAAGAATCATGTGACTCTGAAGACTGGAGTAATGAAGCTGAAAATTCATCTTTAAAATCACTGGAATAGGTTATTAAATTAAATGATAAACTACTGTTAAACAGTTATTTTATAGTGCAATAACATTTCACATAACATTTCAGCTGTGTCATCAATAACTAAGAGTGCTGGTGAAACGGATATATAAATCACGCCACAAAGTGGTAATTTGACAAAAAAATAACAACAATATTATTGCGTTACAGCTTAAATAAACACTATACAACGCAAAAACATGATAACGCATGCATATTAATACAGCTGTTCTATGTCACTTAAATCAGTTGACTGTTGAAATTCAAAAATTTTAACCCAACTAGAGTTATTAAATAAAAACCCAACAAAGCACCAAATATTTTTAACTCTACCATTGGGTTAAATAAATAACTCAACGTCTTTTAGAGTGTTCCTTGAAATTATATATTGTCAAAATACCAGTTTAGGGCAGAGCGATGGCTCAGTGGTTAGCAATGTCACCTCACAGCAAGAAGGTCACTGGTTTGAGCCCTGGCTGGGACAGTTGGCGTTTTTGTGTGGAGTTTACGTGTTTTCCCCGTGTTCACGTGAGTTTACTCTGGGTGCTCCGGTTTCCTCCACAGTCCAAAAGCAAGAGATATAGGTGAATTGAATAAGCTAAATTGGCTGTAGTGTGGGTGTGTGTGAATGTGAGAGTAAATGGGTGTTTCTGAGTGCTGGGTTATGGCTAGAAGGGCATCCGCTGTGTAAAACATATGCTGGATAAATTGGTAGTTCATTCTGCTTTGGCGACCCTTGATAAATAAAAGGACTAAGCCGAAGAAAAATGAACGAATGAATGAATGAATGAAAATACCAGTTTAGGTTTCTGAAAGAAAGAAAAAAGACTAAGGGCTCTATTTTGACGATACATGGGCAAAGTGCAAAGTGCAGGGCGCAAATCGTGTCAGAATCCACTTTTGCTATTTTAAGGATGGAAAAATCTGCTTTGCGCCATGGCGCATGGTCTAAAAGGGTTGAGCTTATTTGCTTAATGAGTTATATGTATGTTTTGAGAATAAACCAATCAGTCTCATCTCCCATTCCCTTTAAGAGTCAGTTGCGTCACGCCATGGTGCATTTGCTATTTACATGACGGACTTTGTAAGTGTAAAAACTGAACGCATCACTTGCAATAAAACTGTTAAACAGAGCATCTACAGCGCGAGAATGAGAGATGAGCCTCCTCATTGTTTACTTTCGCTTTCACTCTATGGATAGGGAAATGTGTTGTATGCACAGACATCTATTAGCCTATACATAATTATTTTCGTTTGTTAAGCGCAAAGATTTGTTTCAAAACTATTTCTAAATGCAGTTCTAATTTCCAGCAAACGAATAAATGAACAATAATAACGAAGTGTGGTCAAAAAAACTGAGTTATATCCACGTACACATGCTATGCCCCATATGGTCTAAACCTGACAGGTGGGCAAATCTAAGCTTGTTTTTAATAAAACAAATATAAATATGTATATAATGAATAATACTACTAATAATAATAACATTATACAAAAGCAAATTGTCATGAATAAACTGAAAAATGCCCCCCGAGAGGAAGGCATGAAAGTATTGTTTTTATATTTATGTAGGCTAGAAAATAATGTTTTGTAATATTTTAATCCTTTATATTTATATCTTATACATATCCTTATTATATCTTATATATATCCCTAATATTTTAATTCTTTTTTATTTGTGAAGATATTTGCGTATTGCTGTACACCCTGTGTGTATTAAGCAGTGTGTAAGCGAGGCGCACAACTAACGCGCTCTGCGCTGGACTATAGACCGGCTTTGATCTGGTCTATTGAATAGTCTATTTAAGTTCCTCAAAATAGCAACACGCCAGCAATGCGCCTCAACACGCCTCCTTTTTTAGACCAGAACGCCCATGGGCGCACATAAGAGCGCAAATGCATTTACTATTTAAAAAGCGTAGCGCAAAACTTCAAAATGACTCTTGCGGCAAGCTGAAACTAGCAAACAACAATTGCGTCGCGCCTTGCGCCGCATTGTGTCGGGTATATGATAGGGCCCTATAAGTTTATTTGTAATCACTTTTTTGTTGAATCATATTTTTAAATGTCTATTTAATTCTTTTCACATTGAACACAATAATGACTTAATAATCTTTTTAAAAAGTTAACATCAGTTTACGCTTAAGCTTCTTATACAACCACAAATCATAATCGATTTATGAATGTGCGTGCAAACACACAATAAAGCTAATATGAAACTAAATCCATGTTAAAAGAATAGATTTGGAATTTCTCAAATTACTACAGCTGTAGAAACTTAATGAGTCAGTTTTCACCCACAAAATTGATTGTTTTAGTCTAACAGTAAATTACTGCAATGATGGCCATTATTATAACTGATATTAATATGAGTAGCCTGTGGTTTGATAATAATAACACAAGTAGCATGTTTCTGGTTTGGAGTCGATGAGGGGGCACTTGAGCTGATATTATGGGCCTGTTTGTATGCAAATCCAAAATGGTTCAAAAATACTGATTAAGATCAAGAAGGATACTAAGGATGTGAAAATTGATTCTCTAGAAGTCAGAAATCTGTGTGACTTGACCTCTGACACTTTATACAGTCAAAACATCTTTAGCATGAATAACTTTTTTTAGACATGACAAGAAACACATTTTAGTAAAGAGCTAACCCTTTACTTAAAATGGGTGACTGTCATAAAAACTCTATTAATGAATATGAATGAGATTTTATCATTGTTATAACAACTGTTATGACGAAGTGCAATAACAACAGAGTTTCAAACGCAGCTTTATTTACATAAGGGAAGTTTATACATATCGATGTAAAGGATCACGGTTGATCCGTGATTTGTACGAATCACAACCCATGGTTCGGAACACACGTGACCCTTTAGATTTTAATAAATTTGTAACGATCGCTTTCGTGCATGAAAGCATTTAGGCTATCCTGTAAAATATAATGATGACAGAAGACGTTGTGGTAGGTTATTCGGGATGTGGGGGGTTTCTTAGGTTATTAAAGGTGTTTTCTGTCATTACTTGTTTAGCCTGCATTAATGCATTCAGTGTAAGCTGCACAATTAATCATTAAAAGATCAGGATCTCAACAACCATGCAACAATAAATTATAAATAACGGTGATTTGCATATGTTTATTAACCCTTCGAATCACTGCATTCAAAACTGTATTTGAAAAACACAAAAATCAAGAAAGATTCAGTCTTTAGTTTACAAATAGTCAAATAACACAGAAATACTGGGTACCACTGATGTTTATGGTAAAGATTAAAATCACCTTCATATGCATTTAACAACGCTCAAAAGTGAAAGTTGTAAGCAGCAATTACATTATTTAACCAAATAGGTGCCATCAAAAATATGCCACTGAATAATTCTTCAAAAATGATCCATCTAGCAATGAAACATGAAGTTTTATGAGTGAATAACTCAATCATTTATTGAAAAAAGACAAAAATAAATATGGGCAGTACAAATGATAATGTTAGATTTATAAATTTAGCGTTATCAGCAACAGTAGTAGTAACAGTGAATTTTTCACAGTACTGAATAATTTACCATTTATTTTGATCCAGCTAATTATTTCTTCATTTTATTTTTAATAAAATTACAGGTTCTAAGTTCTGTTTCCTAAAACCAACGGTTTCTTGCAGTACTGTTTTAGTAATAAACTGAAAGCAAATGACATTTGTCTTCTCCCCTTTTTGGCTGATCCAAAAAATGGACTGATCCGTGACTAAAAAACCATAATGTAATCCATACCATGAGATTTGTGATCCGTTACACCCCTAGTTGTACAGAAAAGAGTCAACAGGAGCAAACAGTGCATAAAAGCTAATTAAAAAAGCATAATCCATATCAGCAGGCAAAGGTCAGGGCAGGCGGCAAACAAACAATAATTCAGAATAGAGTCCCAAATCAAAACAAAAACCAGGAACAAGAACAAGAAGTGCACTCAGAACTACAAGACTCAACAATGATTGAGTGTGTGTGTGGTGCTTATATAGTATGTGTAATCAGTGTAAATGATCTGCAGCTGTGTGTTTGTAAGTGTCCAGATTGATATCAGCTGTAGCAGGTACTTAGAGTCTGATTTGGCACAAAGCGTGATAGGAAGTGTAGTCCGGATGAATGGCTGGTGGAGTGTACATATAGCTGGAGTGCCCTCTAGTGAGTCTGGTGGGTACTACAGGTAATGACCATAACAGCAGCTGTCACTAAGTGTCATTAGCTCAGCTATGTAATTTTAAATACAAAGATGACATTGCTTGAGATGTCTTTGTCATGACAACTTAACAAAAAAAAATACACCATAACCTGACACCACAATACCACATAGCGTGTCATAAAACTCTCATAAACATGATTGTCATAAGACCATAATAATTATGTCATGTTTTTTCCTTGACCTCAACTACAGTGGTACAAATTGAATTTGTCGAAATGTCAGTAAGTACAAAATATTTGACAGAGAATTGACATTTTACTGAGAAATTTAAAATTAAACAACATTCAGCGATCAGAAACAGTATTCATGACACAATAAAAATGGCCCCATGACAATCATGTTTATGACAGATTTATGACAAGCTATGTTGTCTAGTTAAATGTCAAGCTGTTGGAATAAGGGAAAAAGGCAACCCAGGCTCATTCTGAAAACGTAGTCCCGAGGACGTTTCTGGAGACCGTGAATTATGTAGCCGGAGGTACGTATGGCTGCATTTCGTTTTTTAAGCGAACGATGCGGGGCGATATGACGCCGTTCCTTTTAGCGCTCGCTGGCTGACCGCTTACCTTCGTGTGGAGGGCTTTCCCGCCGCAAACAGTTTGTCCGGTTGGCTCGTCCTGTACATCAGCAGGCTCGAGACGCAGAGATGAGCTGACCATGACGAAGACGACCGGGTTCGAGTCCGGGGAAGAGAGGTTCAAGAAATCAGGTAAGACTAAAACAGAATCCAAGAAATAAAGCGAAGAGGTTCATAACAGGGTGAGAATGTGGTAAAATCCAAAACGTGGTAAAAAAAAAAAATCAGACGAGGGCTTATTTTTCCGAACGCCTTTTGCAAATCGTTGGTTGGGTTTAGGGTGGGCGGGTCGATCGGTAAAATCGGTTGGGTTCGGGGAAGGAGGAGGGTGGGTCGGCCGGCCCATTGGCCAGTCACCCAGTCAATCATTCAGCCAGTCGGACAGACAGACGTTCGTTCGACAGTGGCCTCTGGTGGGTTCGCGCGAGAACAATGTGGGTGTGAACGGGAAGCCAAAAAGGCGCACACAGCGGCCTCTCGCGGATTCGCGAAAACCAAAAACTGCAAAAATACGTACCTCGCGGGACGTATTTCACGGTCTCCAGAAACGTCCTCGGGACTACGTTTTCAGAATGAGCCTGGGTTGGAAAAAGGGAGGTTATGATGTATTTGGTTATGTCAAGTTGCATTAAAATGACAACTGATCTAATAACACTTAATGAGAGCTGTCATAAGCATGCATCAAATCTCTTTCATATTCATCACGTGTTGATTGTCATGATTAAAAGTGTCATGACAGTCTTATAAACACCCCTTCAAGTGAAGTATTACCATTCCACCTCTTACTTTAGTATAAAGGAATAAGCAGGAATGCCGTTGTGTGGTTATTTAACTGAAGCGTTAATTAATTTTCCCGTTTGCTTTGACTTTTTTAGTTCACTATTTAATATATCAGGGTCACATAAACTGTGGCGTTCTTCGGCACAATCGAAATGGCTTTCTTCCCAGTACACAACGTGAAAGAGCGCCTCGTCTTCACTGCATTGCATGAAATGAGTCTGAACGCATTCCAGAATTAATTACAATATCTCACTTGAAGCCAAGGAATGACATTGAGATTCAGCAGACATTTCTGGCACAAGCATCATTATTTTGCTTCTCTCTTCCCATATCAATTTCTCTCTTGGGTCCTAATTAACTCCTGAGGGCCTGCGAGCCCTCTGACACAGCTGTCTGTCCCCTAAGGCCAACTGTTCACCATGCTGTTGTGACCAGGCTATTTCACCCCCCTCTCGCTCATCAGCTGCACTTACTGGAGAGAAAACAGCTGCAGCTAATAGTGCATAATGCTGTAATGCTGACACATATACCAGAAGATGCATGTTCAACAGTGACAAAACGCATACAAAGGCAAAATGCAAGGAAACAATGCATATGAATCATATGAATTCATACAGTACTTGTAAGATTGAAGCAAACCCTACTATGGCCATTTTATTATTACTGATAATAATACGAGTAGCCTGTGGCTTGATAATAATAATATGAGTAGCATGTTTCTGGTTTGGAGTCGATGAGGGGGCACAAAATACTGGTTAAAATCAAGGAGACAGATATTGAGGATGTGAAAAGTTGATTCTCTCAAAGTCAGAAATCTGTATGACTTGACCTCTGACACTGAGGGCTCCTATACTAGGAAGAAAGAAGAAATATTTCACATTAATAGCAAGACAAGACAAGAAACACATTTTAGTGAAGATCTAACCCTTTACTTGAAAGAGGTGTTCATAAGACTGTCATAAAGCTCTATGTAATGAGTATGAATGAGATTTTAACTGTTATGATGAAGTACAATAAGAACAGAGTTCCAAACACAGCTTTATTTACATAAGGGATGGTTGTACAGGAAAGGTTCAACAGCAGCAAACAGTGCATAAAAGCTAATCCAAAAAGCATTATATAAACAAGCAGGCAATGGTCAGGACAGGCAGCAAACAAACAATAATTCAGAAGACAGTCCCAAATCAAAACAGAAACCAGGAACAAAAACTACAAAACTGAGCAGTGGTTGAGTCTGGGTTTGGCGCTTAATGTATAATCAGTGTTGTGACTTGCTCAGTTTGACTGTTATTAACTTTTATGTTAACTAGTGATCATTAAAAGTTACTAAATGACACATTTTAGGTTTCATAAGATTTTTTAAAGTACATATATAATATAATTCCTGGTCAACAATTACTGTCCTATCTACTCTGATGATTTATGTTGTTATAAAACAATGATTTAGAAATTAACACACAAACACACTCACACACACACACACACACACACACACACACACACACACGCAGTCTTTCTTATTCAAGACACAAAGGTGTTGCCTCTTTAAGGGAGCCAGGTGTTTGATTTGTTTACTTTTGAGTGTGCTCCGTTCTCTGTCTATCAGTTTAGTTGCAGAGTCTGATATGTTTTAAGTAGGCCCACACGGAATCTGGGCACGCAGAAATCCACATATTTTTAGCCCATAATTGAGTCTATTTATTTACTTGTGAGCAAATTTATATTTCTTCAGTTTTAAATTAATTTCAGTTAAAATTATTATTAACTAATGTTCAAATAATTTATTTTGTTAATGTTAAATTGATTTATTTACAATACAGTTTGTAAAGTAATATTATCTGCCTTTAAGTAGATATATCATTTGAGAGACTTTATATGAGAGATATTATATGAGAGACTTTGTTTACCAAAACAGTGGATCGAATTGGATTTGCATTGTAAACATTAAATAAGTTAAAAAGGTATCATTTTTTATTTCATATATTAAGTTTGTTATGACACACCCAAAATCATTCCGCATAAATTTGCAGATTTTTAACAAAATTCTGTGCCGAAATAGCAAAAAATGTCTGCAGATTCTGTCTGGCCCTTTAAGCCTTAAATAAAAATTAGAACCAAACCATTATAGTAACTAACTGTAATCGTGTAACAGTGTTAATAGTATTCCACTGTAAAAAAAAGCCCTATAAGGTCTAACAGTGTACATATAATTGATAATATAATAATGGATATATAAAAAAATTAAATATTTTCAAAATATGTAAACGTGAATACATTTTTTGTAATTATTTCTTTAATAAATCAGACATGATCCTTAAAATTCAATCCATTTTATTTCCATAATGTGAGCAAACTAAAAATTCAATAAGAAGATGCAAGGCAGGAGTTAACTTGATGGTGAAAGTGCAAGAATCGAGCCAGACTAAATCACAATTTACTAAAACAATGGCTAAATAGCCATTTGGCACTTGGTTAAATAATCAAGTGGAAAATTAGTGAAAAAGTAAAGCCGTTCTAGGGGAAGTTACAACATTTTGGTTAAAGATTAGGATTTCTTTGAAATAACGTGCTCCAACGAAAGACAGAGCCTGAGCATTTAGACAGTAAATAGAATCCATTTTGATTTAATGTTGACTTTAATGATCACTTCAGTTTGGAGCTGATATTTCCAAGTCATTAGTATGAGATACTGTAGCTTTTAAAGCTTTTCTGTTTGGTCAGGGACGCTCAGATTTATTGTCATTCACCAACATTAACTAGATTTGGACGGTGAGAGAGTGCGAGAGTTATGGGACAGAAGCATGAGGGGCACAGAGAACTGAAATATGACAATTTTTAAATTGGGTTCCAAAGGGCACGTGGAGAGCCAGGCACAGAGCGAACGACAGAAAAAGTGCAATTAGCCAGGCACAGGGAAGCCACCACACCACCCGACATGAGTTACCCCACAAAGACTGCATCACAATTCACACCCTGTTGCCTGTTAGATAGAACTGGAGTCAGCCAAACTCATTAGATACACACATACAATCATCCGCTCAGCTACCAGCCACTTATGCTGTCTCCAGTTTATTCAGAAAGCTTTTTAGGCTTCAAGATTTGTGACAAGCTCGGGGGCAATATGTCTACTCGGGGCCATTTTGAGATTGTAGTAATATTGGAAAGCATTTAGGAGGTTGATTCTATTGTTATATATGCTACTTTTACCCACTTAGTAAAAACTGTCAGAATAAAAACACTAATAGTGAGAGTGCGTGGGTCATAAATAGATAAAAGCCTCGTTCATCCTGAAATAACTTATATTATACAGCAGATGGTCAATATAGCATTCGAGCTATACTAAAAGACAAAAAGTCATTAGCAAGGCAAGACCCTTTACAATGGTGCCAGGTCTTACAAGTACTTTTGCACTGTTGCCACCGGTGTTTTCCACTGGTTTATCTAAAGGAAATACACCCAATTTCAGACCAAAGGGAACCACAAAAAAACCATTTCGAACTGGTGCAGAAAACAATTTTAGTCAGTAAGGGAACTCACTTGGAATGCAATTTCAGCAGAAGAAGATCCACCTAAAGTACTTTCAGCAGAGGAAGATACCTCTAATGTGATTTTGTTTATCTCAAGGTTTTTTTTCTTTGCTTTTAAATTTTCTTTTACCAATTTTCATCTATTAGTAAAGTTTTGGTTCCTTGCCACTTTCTGCCACTTCTCCTGCTTGATCAGGAGTCAGTGGTCCTGCTCTTCAGTAAATCGTCCTTCAACAGTGACTTTTGTATTGAATTTAGCTGAATCTGATTTAGCACTAGAACTACAGAGGCAGTCATTTTGACTGGTTTTATCTTTTGTAATTTAATAACTTTGTTATTTAATTAAAAATACAAAACACAAAAGAGTTCTGAGTATTTCTGCCTTGACATATGCATTTCAGCATCCACTACTTTTTCCAGTGCCTTTGAATATACATGCTTCTGTTGCTTAGCAACTTTCTGATAACACAAAATCTTTGCTCTCCTGCTTGCCAGACAAAGTGAGGTACGCACCTTCACAGTAACTCACAGTAACTCGCTTTTAGTAACTCGCTTACAATTAAAGGTTATGTAATGAAAAATAATGTACTTTTAAGGTAATGACTGAATAAAGTTCTAGAATTCTGACAGTTTTATTGCTAATCTAACTAACACTTGATATGTCCTCCTTTTAACAAACTCTGAATTATGGATTTCTATCCTATTTCTTATATCTTTTATTGTTATAAAGTGGCTTTGACACAATCCACATTGTAAAAAGCTCTATAGAAATAAAGATGACATGACTTGACTAAGAAAAATTACTTTAACGCAAAGTACCACCCGCTTCGAATGGTTTCACTCGATTGAATGGATGTTATCAGTTGTTATCAGCTGATAGATATGGGCTAGTAGGGGCCTTCTGCGCCTACTAGTATCCACTTGGTTAATCAGTTATACTAATAGAGAAGACTCTAGATCCAGATTTGTTTTTACATCACTGTGACGGTTGGGTTTAGGGTTGGGGTAGACGTTAATGAAATACAGGTAATGGGAAATTTATTAAATAAAATAAATAATTCTCGTTAATTTTCGGGAACAGCCATATGTGATCTATAGCTGATTAACCATGTGGATGGATGATAACAGCCTTCTGAGCCTACCAGTAGGCACAGAAAGCCCCTAATGGCCCATATCTATCAGATGATAACCAATAATAACACCCATTCAGTCAAGTGATAACATTCAAATCGGCTGAAAGTACTGTACAGTATACTGTATCTCTAGTAATGTTATTTCCACCAAAGTATATCACTTGTATGGTGATATCTGCCAAGGAAGATCCCTTGTAAAAATGAAGATCCACCATAACAGGATTTCAGCCAAGGAGAATCTCCTGTAAACGGATTTCTGTCAAAGTACATCCCAATAACTGCTTTCAGCTTCAGGAAGATTTACCTTAGTGCAATTTCAGCCAAGGAGGATCCTCTAACATGATTTCTGCCAAAGAATATCCCCAGTAACGCAATTTAAACCCGAGGAAGATCCCTCATAACCCAGTTTCAGCTGAGGAAGATCTTATACTGTACAATTTTCGGCAGTAATGAAGTACCAGTGATGCCAATGAATAACCTTTAATATTAAGAGTGAATACTGTGAAAAAGTGTTTGTAAAGGAAAGTAAAGCTGGAAAATATATACTGTATAATTTAAGTCTACTATTTTTATATAAAATTAGTTTCAGAAGAAGTTCAAAGAGACATATACTGTACATCAGAAAGCACACCCTGTTCATTTGAGTTCTTTATGGGATGGTAGGCTCTGTCTTGATTTACAGTGGGGGAAACAAGTATTCAACACATCACCTTTAGAAATATGTTTTTTTCTAAAAATAAATGGTGCTGTTGACTTGAAATTTTGACCAGATGATGATAATAACCCAAAAAATTATATAGGCAAAGAAACAATATTAATTAGTTTACAAATGAAGTTATGTGACATAAAATGAAATGACACAGGAAAAAAAGTATTGAACACATGAAGAAAAGGAGGTGTAGAAAGGCAGTGAAAGCCCAGACAGCAGCTGGGTCAGTAGTTCTTCAGCAACCCTCCGCACTTCGTCACTGTAAATTAATATTAGCTGCTTCAGTTCAACATCTACATTAGCAGGATGATGAAGATGAAACCAGGGCGGACATTTCAGCAAGACAATGATCCAAAACACAGCCAAGCAAACTCTCAAATGCTTTCAGAGAAAAAGACTCAAGTTGTAGAATGGCCTAACCCAGTGTTTCCCAACCCTGTTCCTGAAGGCACACCAACAGTCCACATTTTCAACCTCTCCCTAATCAAACACACCTGAATCATCTTATCATAACATCAGAAGAGACTCCAAAACCTGAAGTTAATGGGTCAGATAACGGAGACATCCAAATATGTACTGTTTGTTGTGCCTCCAGGAACAGGGTTGGAAAACACTGGCCTAACCAATCACCTGACTTAAATCCAATAGAAAATACAAACTAAAGATCAGATTTGATAGACGTGAACCACAGAACCATCAAGATTTTTACACTCTGTTAAAGTCTGTGAGAAACTCACACCTAAGCAATGCATGACTTCATTCTCTATATGAGAAGCGTTTTTAAGCTGCCATCACCAAAAAACCCTTTTATATGAAGTTTTAAATACAGTCAATTTTAATAGTTCCACAGATTATCCTTGTGTCATTCCTTTGTTATTACACATTACATTTCTTCTACAGATTTTTTTGTTTTATTTTTATGTTTTGTTTTATGTTTATGTATTGTTTTACTAAAATCTGGTTCAATTCCATGTCACTAGCTTCTTTTGAATATTTTCCATAGAACAACAAAAACAAAAAACAAGACGTGATGAATGCTTATTTCCCCCACTGCAGGTAAGTTCTTTATGCAAACCTCCTAACACATTTTTTTCGACCATACAATGCATTCAATAGGTTAGACTCGTGCATTACCATCAATCATATTTTTTATCATACGCCACACTGAAAAATTCTTCCAGCAGACAAAAATCCTTGGGAAAACATGAGCTTTGAAAATTAAATGTGACCTTACGCTAGTCCAACTTATTTATCAGGCTATACTCGTTCCCTTGTGCACTCATTTTTATTTACACATGCCATGTACCCTGGCAAGGCTCCACAGTAACCACAATGATGTGGAACAGTTATTCTGCACCGCTGCAAGCATACAGAAGAACTATTAATCTTAGTTTACATGTCTGCAAACTGAACGATGCCACCTAATGAATTTACTCACGTTTTAATGAACATCAATGCCCTTACTGTGAGTCCACAATGAAGGAATGTAGTGGTTACATCGCATCAATGCTCCCACAAATGAATTACTCACTTGTCTGTCATCTCCTGTCCGTTCCAGCAGAGGGAGCTGTTGGGCGCCGACGGCTCTTTGCTGCACAAAGCTTCTCCGAGACCACTGTAGAACTGACTGAAGCCCCTCAGACCCGAGATAAACTCCCTGCAGCAGACAGAGAGGAAATTGAGAACGTATTGAGAGCAGGCAAAAGAAGAAAGAGGAATGGGCTCCAGTGAAAATTGAAATTAGATGGTGTGCACAAAGAGACAAGATTAAGAATACAAAATACTGGGATTTATGAGAAAAATGAATGGCTTGGAGAAAGAAAAGCGACGAATCAGGAGAAAAAATAGAGTTGGGGTCAAATGCAGTGTTAAGCATGATCTACTCCATTACATATCATTTCCTGTCAGGCTAAGTTGATTTGAGATGCTTTGATTTTAATTGACATCACACACACACACACACACACACACACATCTGCTCATCAGAGCGAGGGAACGGGAGAGAGGGCAGAAGGCAGCTCAATGTCACTCACACGGCAGGAGACAAAGCCTGTGTTAATGAGCTTCTCTCTGTCACCATCAGCCTGAACACACTCACCTCAGCTAACAGCCCAAATACACAAACACAACTTATACACAAACTGCCACACACAACGACTCAGACACCCACCTACTCAGACATGTGCCACCTCAAAGTTTGAAAGCAACTTCCCTTAGCAATTTAGCCTACTCAATTCACCTACTGCATGTCTTTGGACTGTGGGGGAAACCGGAGCACCCAGAGGAAACTCATGCGAACGCAGGGAGAACATGCAAACTCCACACAGAAACGCCAACTGACCCAGCCGAGGCTCAAACCTGGGACCTTCTTGCTGTGAGGCAACAGCACTACCTACTGCACCACTGCATCGCCCAAAAAAGTGAGTAAATCTATTTCCTTAAAAGTGACAAGGTGGCTTTACTTAAACAATTAATTGAGTAATCCCATTTTAACTGTTGACTTAATTTCAACACAGGCTCATTGTGAAAATGTACCCCCATATACATTTCTGGAGAGCACAAATTATGTAGCCAAAACAAATGCTACAGGGCGGAAAGACGCCGCTGACAGCTTTAACTTCTTTTCACACTACCAGCTGACAGATTACCTATTTGTGGACAGCTTGTCCACTGTTATCAGTTTGCCCAGTGGCTCTGCGCTTACATCAGTGGACTTGAAACGCAGAGAGAAGTTGACTGCGATGACTGGGTTCGAGTTTGAAGAAGAACAGTTAAAATAAAATAAACAAGTAAATAACAGGATGAGAACGTGGTAAGATTTGAAAACATGGTAAAAATCAGGCGAGGGCTTTTCGTTTTCTGGATTGCTTTTGAAAACACTGTCGGTTGGGTTTAGGGAAGGAGGTGGGCGCGTCAGTCGATGCTTTTAAAAACACTATTGGTTGGGTTTAGAGAGGGCTTAATTTGTGCTGGAACAAGCTGGATCTGGATCCGGCACCTCTGAAATCTGATCCGGCATCTCATTTTACCGATCCCCTCCTCACACGCCAATAAAAAAAAGTTATGCTTGTGGCGGTACTGACAAGCTACTAATGCAAGCTGTAATTTTTTTTATGCGACCCATTAAAGATAACTATTATATATTAAGAGTAATTAATAATAATTATAATAATAATAATGATGATAATAATAAAATTCCCCTATATTGTTTTTAATAATGGCGACGCGGTGGGGCAGTAGGTGCTGTCGCCTCACAGCAAGAAGGTTGCTGGTTCGAGCCTCGGCTGGGTCAGTTGGTGTTTCTGTGTGGAGTTTGCATGTTCTCCCCGCATTCACGTGGGTTTCCTCCAGGTGCTCCGGTTTCCCCCACAGTCCAAAGACATGTGGTACAGGTAAATTGGGAAGGCTAAATTGTCCATAGTGTATGAGTGTGTATGGATGTTTCCCAGAGATGAGTTGCAGCTAGAAGGGCATCCGCTGCATAAAACATGAGCTGGATAAGTTGGCGGTTCATTCTGCTGTGGCGACCCCAGATTAATAAAGGGACTAAGCCAAAAAGAAAAAGAATGAATGAATGAATGTTTTTAATACAGTGATAAATAAAATAATACATAATGTACAATAGCACTATTATATAAAAAAGTGAGATTTAAAGAAAATTGTAATTATTTTATATCACATACACGTTAAAATGTAATGCTAATATATTTCTTTTTCCCCTTTCATTTTTAAACCTAAAATCATCAAGTTTTCATAAGCGAGAGTGAAGTGAGTGTGAAGTGTCTCAGTGAAAGAAGTGTCACATTTTCACCTTTTCTCTAAAACTGACAGCCACAGCCTGAATTTCTGCTCTCAGTCTGGATGGACATTTTATAAAGTATCACAGTTAGTTGATCCAAAACGGTTATTTTAAGGTAACAGCTGTCAACTTTGTCAGGCTGAAGCATATTTCCTATTTCAGTCTTGCATCACTTTACATATAATATTTTAAAATTGCAAATGAAAATACTATGTTAGGATGTCAAACTATAGATTCTTGTGCTTTAATTAATTATTAAATAAAGTAATATTTTGCAAGGATATCACTATGACAACTTTACTTCTTGAGGAACATTATTAAAGTAGGTAATATGCCATTATGGTTATGGGTTTTAACATTCCCACTTTTTGGTTTGTAGTGTACAAGTTATACACTAAATGTATTGTCAGAGAATGTGTTTATAGGACGAGTAAGTTAGGTGGCACACAAAAATTAGTAAATCAGAATTTGTAAATCAGAAACTACTGACATTTACCTATACTGTCAGGTATTTATGTAGGCAGAAACACTAATTTAAATAGGGTTTGTTGTGTTTTGTCTTGTTACATCCTGCAGCTTACATCCAATATAGATAAAGTGTTACAAAATAGCAGTGTCCAACTCTATTATATAATAGGAACAAGATAACGTTGCATTTGGTTAAAATATTTAACTGAAATATATTTGGCAATAAGGTAAACTGCGATTTATAGTGGAATTGTGCTACAGTATGTACAAACAATGGAAAGAAAAACATTTATGTTAAGAAACATATGCTGACTGGAATAATAATCAGCTTTCAGCAGTTTATTGGTTCTTCCTTGTATTTGATTAGCAGCTTCAAGAAGTCATAAACATTCCTTGTGTTACCTTGAATATGCCTTACAAATGAAATGATTGAAATGCCGAGCATGTATAAATGATTTTCACTGTCCAAGTACAACTATGTAATATGCTTCAACATAAAATTAATATACTTGAATAAAGGATGAAGATGTCTAATTTGTTGTGATTGAAAATCAGGGATATTCAACCAAATATTGATTTCTTTTATTAATTTAAAACACTGGCACTGGGTTATTTAAAAATGAATATAAATGGGTTAGAAAGGCAACATAGGCTCATTCTGAAAACATAGCCCTATATACATTTCTGGAGAACGAGAATCATGTAGCCAGAGCTACGTATGGCTGCATTTCATCTTTAAAACAAAATCTATGGTGCGGTATGACGCTTTTCCTTTTCGTGAGTACCAGCTGAACGCTTACCTCCAAGTGGGCGGCTTTTCCACTATTACCAGTTTGTCAGTGGCTCGCCACAAACATCAGTGGACTTGAGACGCAGAGTGAAAAAAAAGAATGTAAGATAAAAGCCAAAAATTAAAAATAAACAAGTAAATAACTGAATGAGAATGTGGTAAAATCTGAAAACGTGGTCAAAATCAGGCTGCGGTAAGGGCTTTTCTTTTTTTGGATTGCTTTTGAAAATACTGCGATTGGATTTAGGGAGTGGGTGGGTCAATCGGTGCTTTTTAAAACACTTATGGTTGGGTTTAGGGAGGGGGGAGGGTGGGGTATTGGTCGGTTGGTCAGTCAATCCTTAAGTCAGTCGACAGTGGCCTCTGGTGGTTTTAGGTGAGAATAACAGGCATGAATGGCACTGAGAGAAATCTGAGATCTGAAAAAACATACACAGCGGCCTCTGGCAGATTCGCATAAACGTAGCTCCTGGGATACATTTGGCAATCTCCAGAAATGTTTATAGGGGTACGTAATCAGAGTGAGTCTGGGTTGTAGAAAGTACCTTTTTTGTTATTTTAAAAAGTTATTTCGTACAAAAAAAGCATTAAATGTCAATAGTGTTTGTGTAAAACAATTTTAGCCCTTTTTTACATTAAAAAAACAGTTTAACCCTGATTTTTAAGCAAAATTACACTGTAAAAAATGCTGGGTTGATGTTGTCCCAACACAAATCGATTAAGCTACAGTAACTTAATCAATTTTACAAATTTAAGTGGATTCAACCTAAAACAGTTAGGCTGTCCCAAAAACAACTTAGGAATTGTGTTGTTTCATTCATTTGTTCATTCGTTTGGTCGCTCGCTCGTTCCTTCCTTTGTTCATTCATTCATTAATTTTCCTTGTAATTAGTCCCTAATTTATCAGGGGTCGCCACAACACAATGAACCACCTTTGTTGTTTCAACTCATTATAAATAAGTTGGTTGAACAAGCAGCAAAGTTATTTATTGAGTGTAATAAAAACATTTCTTATTTTTACCGTAATTTTCTGAAAACTAAAAAATTGCTCTTAATGACAATATTTTAATGACAATTTTATTCAACTTTATTTATTTTACTCAACCTATACCAATAACAAATCCAGAAAATCCAGAGAAGTTGGGAATTTTCAATGTTTTTACATATTTAAACATATTTTAAACATTTAAACATACAACTTATACTTCAGTAATATGATATTAAATTGTTAAAGGCTTTTTGATCATGTTTTCTCTTTGATAGAGAAACAAGCAGATAACAGCATGACATCCCTGTACTCAGAATCACTCAAACACAGACTGCTTGAGTCGGTTTGTAAGATCCCCAAAAAGGTCAATGGACATCCATAGAAAATCCTTGAAGAAAGAGCGAAAGTGAGCGTTTCAGAGCAGCTGAAGTGGAGAATCTATTACAGCATGTCAATGCGCTCCGCAGAAGATGTGAGCTGTATGAAGAGGTGCATGAGAACAGACTCCTGCAATTCCTCTTCCTCACATTCATTATTCATTTATTAGATTTTCACTCCATTGACTTGCTGTCAATCCTTTAGCAATGATGCTTTGCAGTCCTCTTATAGTGGAGTGTTTATAGCACTTGAAGACTCTCAACAGATTCAAATGCAGCAGGAATGTGTGCACTTTCAGCTGCTGATTGTTGATTTTAAAAGCTTAATGTAAGAGTAGTGAGGTCATGCTAATGTTTTCTTACTGCTCAATAACAAGGTCAGCCATTACAATCAGTGAGGCAATTAAGCATTAAGTAAAAGTCTTTCATGAAATTTCAAAATATAATGTCAAACATTTACTTTCACAAAAGGTTTATCAGCTGAAACTTGGTTTGCAACACAGTAACACCAAGCTAAACATTATATACCTATTTGTCCTGTTGTCGGTATTGCAAGTGTGTATCAGAAATAGACTGTGCAGTTGCTCATTAAATGAATCAAAACACTAGATCCATATGGAGCTTTTCACACCACCGCAATCAATCGCAGCACCACAAAGCGAGATTTATTTTTACAGTGCTTATTTTTTCCCTCATCGCCCAGTGATGAAACAAGCCTACCAATTAGATTTGAGCTTCATTTGTATCAAATTTTCTACTGGAATATGCAATGCAACTGAGAGAGACCTTTCTACAGATGACACATGAAGTCAAACAAAGGTATTATTATGACAACGTATGTTTTGTTTGTATTTTGTTATATTAAAGCATATATGTTCATATAAAAATGTAATAATTATAATTCCTTACATTTATATAGCACTTTTCTGGACACTCAAAGCACTTTACACATTTTTTGGGGGAATCTCCTTGTCCACCACCAGTGTGACCACCACCACCACCATATTATTTCACCAATTTCACACAGCAAACTTTAAGCAAAGTCACAACAAGAATAATAAAGATGTATTTCTAACCTTTTTTATCAATATAAGAGAATAGCATACATGGGTCACAATATTACTTTAACAATAATGGCACAGAGAAATTATTTCAGTGGAGTCATTTTCAGATATTAGAAAGATACTGATTTCCCAGTGTTGGGTTGCAGCTGGAACGGCATCATTTGTGTAAAACGTATGCTGGATAAGTTGGCGGTTCATTCCGCTGTGGCGACCCCTGATTAATAAAGGGACTAAGCCGAAAATAGCTAAATGAATGATTGAAAGATATTGACAGCCAGTTAGAATCAGTTATGTTTTACCCCTTATGCTTTTAAACCTAAGATGACAAAAACGTCTTTCAATATCAACACCCAAGTTGTAACAAACATTAATATCTTATAATGCTTTCACTGACAAAGATTTCTTTGCCAGCATCAGTCATTAATCAAAATTAATTTAGCAGTCTGCATAAGGACAGTATTGATTATAAATACATATCCATTACATTACACAGTATATATACATTATATTTAGAAATATTAATTGCCAATTTTATATTTAATTATTTAAATATAGATAATTATTCCTTTCTGTCGTGGTGCAGTGTTACATAAAAAATAAAGAATACAAAAAAAATATAAAAAAAATCACACACTAATTAATTTTTCATCATACTGTATTCATACAAACCACTCTGACACTGATACCACATAATTATAATCACACAATTTTAATTTGTTTAGCCTGCAGTGCTCAAAAGCAGAAAACTGGATAAAAGTGAGCATTTGCTCCACTAAAAAATGAGTTTCAAGGGTTTTTTCTACCTAGTATTTTATATATACACTTGAAGTCAGAATTATTAGCCCCCATTTATTTTTTCTCCAATTTCTGTTAAACAGAGAGCAGATTTTTTAACTCATTTCTAAACATAATAGTTTTAATAACTCATTTCTAATAACTGATTTATTTTATATTTGCCATGATGACAGTAAATAATATTTCACTAGATATTTTTCAAGACACTTCTATACAGCTTAAAGTCACAATTAAAGACTTAAGTAGGTTAATTAGGTTAACTAGGCAGGTTAGGGTAATTAGGCAAGTTATTGTATAACGATGATTTGTTTTGTAGACAATCAAAAAAATATAGCTTAAAGGGGCTAATAATTTTGACCTTAAAATGTCTTTTAAAAAAATGGAAAACTGCTTTTTTTCTAGCTGAAATAAAATAAATAAGACTTTCTCCAGAAGAAAAAATATGATCAGACATACTGTAAAAATTTCCTTGCTCTGTTAAACATCATTTGGGAAATATTTAAAAAAGACGTTACTTTTGAATGTAATGCATTACAATATTGAGTTACTCCCCAAAAAGTAACTAGCTGTGTTACCTAGTTACTTTTATGGAAAGTACTGTATATATTATTAGTTATATTACTTTTGAGTAACTTTTTTTATACCTGCCTGAGGTTTGATCTTATTCAGAACTTGCAGGGTATTTTTTTAACAGAGGAGCTCTGCATTTAACGGATATCCTGCATATGATACACCTTCATTTATCTTTAAAAAAACTAATTAAAAATTTTGAATAATGTTACCTTCTGAGAACTTCCTGACGCTTTATATGCTATATATACAGATTAATGAATGTTGAAAGCAATGTGTTTGGTACTTTTGTATTTTTGTCTTATTTGTTCAGTAAAGTCACTGTCCTTTGTATCTATAATCCCCTTTTCTTCCATGTGTTCAAATAATAAGAAAACTTCCATCACAGAAATGTAAAGCTCTGCCCTCTTGGTTTCGTCTGTTCCCACGGGGAGCTCATTCTTTCATTGAGTGTGATTCAGAAAACTATTTTTTAAACAACCCAGGCTCATTCTGAAAAGGTACCTTTATATATTTATAAATATATATATATATATATATATATATATATATATATATATATATATATATATATATATATATATATAGAGAGAGAGAGAGAGAGAGAGAGAGAGAGAGAGAGAGAAAGAGAGAGAGAGAGAGAGAGAGAGAGAGAGAGAAGAGAGAGAGAGAGAGAGAGAGAGAGAGAGAGAGAGAAAGAGAGAGAGAGAGAGAGAGAGAGAGAGAGAGAGAGAGAGAGTGCCAAATATGTCCCAGGAGGTACGTTTTTGCAGTTTTTGTTTTCGCGAATCCTGTGTACTCTTTTTCACATCTCAAATTTCTCTCGTGAGTGTCATTCGCGCCTGCACTTTTCGCGTAAACCCACGACTGTTTCACGACCACAGACTGTTTGACTGACCGTTTGACTGACTGAATGACTGATTGATCGACTAACCCACCCTCTTCCTTTCCTAAACCCAACCAATTGTATTGACTGACCCACCCACCCACCTCCCTAAACCCAACCAACAATTTTCAAAAGCAATCCAGAAAAAAAAAAAACAATGATTTTCATAATATTTTAGATTTTACCACATTCTCATCCTGTTATTTACTGGTTTATTTTATTTTTTGGATTCTGTTTTTGTCTTACCTGCTTAGTCCGCCGACGTACATAGCAAGCTAAGGGACAAACTGGTAACAGCGGGAAAGCCGCCCATACGGAGGTAAGCGGTCAGCTGGTAAGGGCGAAAATCTCATGAAACGTATATAGAGCTATGCTTTCAGAACGAGCCTATGTTGCGTTTTGAAGCGTATCAATTAATCTAAAAAGTAACTTGAGTTACATTTTTAAGAAAGTAACTCAAATATTATTACTTCATTTTTTAAAGTGATACATTATTTTACTCGTTACTTAGAAAAATAATATTATTACGTAACTCTTGTTACCCCCAACACTGGTTATATATAATATATACAGTATGTTTATACTAGGCTAATAATCCTTGCTGTATTGGTGTAAATGGTATTGAATGTTAAACATTATATATTCCAAACACTGAATCAAAACGTTACCTGCGGCGTCCAAACAGCGTCTCATCGGGGTCAAAGTTCATCGGAGGCCGATTGTGGTTCACGGTAGAGGCAGACGTGTGTTCAGCAGACACCGGCACGGCCCGGGACACTCGCGGGGGCGCATGCACGCACATCCCGCTCACCTGTAAACAGGACAAATATCACTCTTTTACACAATTCTGGAAGGCGTCCAGCTGAGAAAGCAATTAACGAGACAAACTGTCCCTAGCAAAACTTCCTCCTCATTCAGCTAATTGTCTGGCTGACGGTGCCACAATTGCCTCCTGTTTGTTTATTCATTTGAGTTGGATGACAATGGGATTTACATAACAAAACAAGGCATTGTTGGGTCTGTCAGACGCTCGTTCAATAATCATAACCCTCCGCAGAAAGTAAACAAGCCTCTCGTTCCCCTTCTCATGCGCGCTAAATGCTATTGTTTTTATACAGGACGACATCATAACAGTAATACCCCGCTCCCATGCTGGCTGTGGGAGATAATGGAGTCTTGCCATTCTTTCAGGTGCAATAAAAATGCAAATGCCTCTTAATGTTTGGCTTGTGGTTTAATGATTTGCCGCTGGTTTAATTTCCCATGGGGGCTGGTTTAGGAGCGTAATTTTGCCATGTAATGCTTGTGGCGTATTGTGCCTGCTTGTTCATGAATTAATATATATGTGGGTGTCACGGTAAACAGACAAACTGGAAATTCCAATGGGACGCGGGACATGAGATCGATAGTACAAGGACATCTTCAAAGCTGAATTTAACAAGAAGATCAACTTTTTAACATGTTGGGCGACATCAGAGGGTGGGGACGAGCGGTTTTAGCCTACAGTCATGCATAAAATTTGCACACACCAACAAATACACCGACAAACTGCTGTTGAGCTAAACGACATGTTTATCAGAGCAGATCAATAGAAGCTCTTTCTAACAAACAGCCCAGGGGAGGGTAAATAGATACTGTTGATATGTGCATGTGTGTTTGAGTGTGTAAGTGAACAAGATTAAGAGAAAGAGCAAAAGACAGTACTAGACAGAGACAAAAGCCGAACGGCGGAAGATCAGATCAGAGCGTCTTGACACAAATGTAATCCTGACGCAACATATTCCAGGAACTGCAACACATTCTACCATCGCTTTCCTGTGTTTCCTCAGGTTACAGGGTTTCATGCTTAAATGCAAACAGCTCAAATGAAAGCTACAAACAAAAATTGCTAATGTGTGCTATTGTATACATAAAAAATAGACACTATAGAATTTGGTTAAGATAAGCAAACAAGTGCTGATATTCAGAACAACAGCAAGAGCACCCTTTTTTTTACTGTGGACAGTACAATTAGCACAATATATTACCTTGTTTTACCGGCGGCATGGTGCCTCAGTGGTTAGCACTATCACCTCACAGCAAGTAGGTCGCTAGTTTGAGTCTCGGCTGGGTCAGCTGGCATTTCTGTGTGGAGTTTGCATGCTCTCCCATGTTGGAGTGGATTTTCTCTGAATGCTCTAGTTTTCTCTACAGTCCAAAGACATGAGCTATGGATGAATTGGGTAAACTAAATTGGCCTTAGTGTATGTGAATGAGAGAGTGTTTGGGTGTTTTCCAGCACTGGGTTGCGGCTGGAAGAGCATCCGCTGCATAAAACATATGCTGAAATAGTTAGCGGTTCATTCCGCCGTGGCGACCCCTGATAAATTAAGGGACTAAGCTGAGTGAAAATGAATAAATGAATGAACCTTGTTTTACACAAAATATTGTAATTTAGTTTTAGTAGTTTTGTAGCAGTAAACTACAGAATTTAGATTAAATAACTAAAGACATAAAAAGATCGACTTTTTGATATACAGTGAACACACTTGTTTGAAGAGCAAGTAGGCCAGCTTCCAGCCTCCGCCGCTGAGACTGCAGCTCTGCACAAGACGTTTGGCCAGCGGAAAAATTAAAATGGTCGTGCTCAACTGAGTCTGGTTTCTCTCAAGGTTTTTTTTTCTTCACTTCTGCCATTAGTGAAGTTTTTTTTCCCTCTCCGCTGTCGCCACTGGCTTGCATGGTTCGGGATCTGTAGAGCTGCGCATCGTTGAATTTGCTCTTCAGTGTTTGGACTCTCAGTAGTGATATTTAAACCACACTGAACTGAGCTAAACTGAACTGAACTTAAACACTACAAACTGAACTACACTGTTCCAATTTACTATGACCTTTTATGTGAAGCTGCTTTGACACAATCTACATTGTAAAAGCGCTATACAAATAAAGGTGAATTGAATTGAATTGAATAGTTTGACTGTTTTCTACTGTTCATTCTTTCTAGTCATTTCCCCCATTGACAATTAAATCGGAAGTTCTAAAACAACCGCAAAAACTAGAGCATTTCCACATCGCAGAATAAGGTCAATAAACACGGCCCACTAACTCACATTAAGCATCTTTCTCCAATAGAACAGTTATAAAACTGCTTTATGTGGCTTTAAGAGTGAAATCAAAATACCACATTTTTCATTTGATTTAAAAGAAATATACAGGCAAGCAGATGAAATTATGTACACAACGCTGGTTAAATGTTTTTTCTATAATATTAAAATGTTATTTTAAAAATAACCAAATTTCAAATTCTGAAGTTCTGTGTAGATCTTCTTGCCCAGTTTTGATCTTTTTTATTACTGTGACTATTTAAAGGTGAATCACTGAATTGATTATTGAAACAAATTAATCTTTTGTTGCTAAATTAAGTCTAGATAGGATACAGCTGTGGATACGCACAACAATATAGCATCATTTTTATGACACTGTATAACAATAATTAATATTTTTACATTTAGAGTTGGGGTAGGGGTAAAATTTTTTATTAAATATTGGCAAATTTAGCAAATAATATAAATAACTTAACTTAAGTATAAATAAAATAACTTAGGTTAACTTCGGGTTGCCGCATCTGATCTAGAAACAACCCTAAATTAATCAGGGGGTGGCACAGTGGCTCAGCAGTCAGCACTGTTGCCTCACAGCAAGGTCTCTGGTTCGAATCCCTGCTGGGCCAGTTGGCATTTCTGTGTGGAGTTTGCATGTTCTCCCCGTGTTGGAGTGGGTTTCCTCTGAATGCTCCGATTGTATGCATTGTATGCATCCGGGTGTATGTATGTGAATGAGTGTGTACGGATGTTTCCCAGTACTGGGTCTGGATTGCGGCTAGAAGGTCATCCCCTGCGTAAAACATATGCTGGATAAGTTGGCAGTTCATTTCGCTGTGGCGACTCCTGATGAATAAAGGGACTAAGCTGAAGGAAAAATAATGATTGAATTCATTAATCAGCATAAAACCACAAACATCTCTCTCAGAGATTGCTGTGACTTTCAGATGAACCACCACTTATAACGTCAATTAGTCAGACTGAAAACAATCTGTTCAGAAATTTCCATACTTCTTAAAAAACAAATACTATGATCATGAGGTTATAAATTTAATGATTAAAGATCTTTTAATTTTTTAGTTTTACACCCAGAAACTTTACATCAAAATTTTGGGGAAATAAAAATGTAATAATGTACATTGTTTCTATAAATTATTATGCAGTAAAAATATGTTGTAGAGTTTCAGCACTGCTTAATAAAATAACTCTAAATAGCTACTGTAAAGCATACAGCAGTTTACCTGACAGAGTCCCTATATTTAGCAAAAGTACAGCATAAACAACATCAAGTGCTCTCCTCTGTTCATGTTAGCACACTCAACCAATAGATTGTACACTAACTATCAATGGCAAGCCTGCATGTACTGTACACTCTCCAATCTAATCCCAGACTCCCACACATTCGTCCCTAATGCTCCAGTGCTGTGCGCTCATGGGAAATCATTAGTGGCCGGTCTGAAGCATGGCTCTTTCCTGCTGTAATTTACTCTGTGTTTGTGGGTCTGTGTCCCTGCGGCCTTGATTAATGCGATTGGGTGTGTGTTTGTCTCTGTGTGTGCATCCGGGGGCCCTTGGGAAGCTGTGGCACAGGTTTGTGTATGTGAGACTGTGTGTGTGATTGTTTCTCTCATTAGAGGGGTATTAATATCAGACGGGCGACAGAGGATGTGCTGGCTAACAGTAACACTGAGATAAGCGGCGTCTCACAGAGAGGCTCTTTAAATATCCAATGCCTTTTATCTGTAGCTCACACAACCCAGAGAGGAGCATTAGGAGCACACACACACACACACACACACACACACACACACACACACACATAACTGAGGAAAACACATGCACTTCATGACGCAATGTTTAATACAGACATACATCCTCGGCAGAAACAATGGCTTATCGGCACAGCTGAGAATACAAGAGGAATCGAATTCTGTAGGTTAAATGACAAACAAGGCCAGAGTAGAGGATAATGCTAGGATTTTGGTTAAGATACTAACACAATAAACCATTTAGCACGTAAATATTTTGCTTGACAATGAACATTAGTTTATCGAAGCAATCTATTTTAGAATTTGAGGCTAATACAGTATACATAAAAATGTAAATAATTTAGCATTCAATACTCAAATCCCTTTTCTGCCACTAACTTGAATGCTTGACCAACACCTAACTTAATCCCCGATCAGATCACACAATTTTGTCAGGATTTCAGCACAATTTCCTTGATGTAGGGTGTTGTGGGGAGTCGTAAACGACAAATGGACGTCGTGACACAAAATTCAATCGTTTTTTTCTCATGCAATGTAGTATGGTTCGCGACAACCGATACAATTTCTGCGACGCCTCACAACACCATCGCAGAAAGTTTAGCATGTTTAATTTTTTTCTTGTTCTTCGAGATGAGTTCGGTTCGGTCAAATGGGTGACATTGGACAACAGGAGTACATCATTTCTCAGTTATATCTGCGGGTGCTGCCTTAGGTCCGCAGGTCAGGTAATCAAAAAACAGGCTGCATATTTACTTATGGGTGGGTCTCGGGTGGATAAGTTCAATCATTGGTTATGCAAACTTTAACTACTTTCTCTAAAGTAATAAAGTGTTTTAGGCTATTTTATTTGACAGACTGGCACAAATATGTGACATCTTCCTTCTCACAATGAGTTTCTTAGTTCTTTCAGTCTTCCAACTGAGTCCGATCTTCTGAGGTAATCTGGAAACCCAGTCAGTGTACATTGAAAAAATACATTGTAAAACCCTGTCTTGCTTATTCAAATTACTTAATTAAACAAATTAAATTGAAACTCACCGGCAATGGATGATTCTGTCATTAACAATGAAACAGTTTAATATAGGCTTCTCTAAAACTGTGAATATTTAACTTTTATTTTATTTAGGCTAGATTTTATTTAATTTAACAAACTAGTTTGTGCTTTGGCAATGCATTGAATCACATCACCTCAGATGTTATTTGTTATTTTTGTTTATCTAGTAGATAACTGACCAACAAAAAATACTTTAAAATTAAAATACAAATTATACAAATGAACTTACTTACTTCTACTACTTACTACTTACTTCTATTTTTTAAAATATATTTATTATCTGTTTTTTGTCCTGTCTCTGTTATCCTGTTGCACTGTAGAAGCTCTGTCACGAAAACAAATTCCTAGTATGTGTGAACATACCTGGCAATAAAGCTCTTTCTGATTCTCTTTCTGATTCTGAAAAAAAAAATGAAATTCATTTCAAAAATATTTTTTTTCCTAGAAAAATATATCAATTTATTTTTTTTGTTTGTGCCCGTCCACTCCTCAACTCAACAGGTGGATGATTTGTTTCGCTCTGTGGAAAACAATGATTTAATTAATGCTTCAGTGTAATTGTTGTATCACAAACCTCTGTCATATATTTGCTAATTTTTTTAATATATCATTATTTTGTCTTGAGCATTTGCTTTTCTTGGTGTTGATGTGCTTTCATTTTCTCCATCTCACTCGCTGCAAGTTCAAGCGAGGGAGTGTTTGATAAGCAACACACAGCATCAGTGTTTACTGAGATTGAAATAAATATAGATTAAAAAAACATTGAATTTAAGATAAGAAATAATGTTATAGCAACACTTGTGACTGCTTTGGGAAATAACGCTCGTCAAAGACATCACAGGATGACTTATCTTGAAGGAACGTGTAGTCTGGCATTTTTACCCATGACAAGTCAAGATTTTATCAAGACAAAGTAGCATAATCTGATATAGTGACTTTCATAACCGACAATAAAAATCATGGGGCTTTAGTTTGATGCTAATGATAATAATTAAAGACACATTTTTCAAAATTCTGAAAAGATTGAAAGTGGAGCAAAAGTTGCTAGCTCTAAATTGCTGATTAAAATTATTTTTACTAAAGTGCAAACAGGATTGTGTGCTTTGTATTCCTTACATTGTGAGGGTCAAATGTCCCAACAAGCAGGGTGTGAATTATACATTGACAATAGGGTGAATCAACTTTTTTGGTAATGTTAGTTTGTGTAATACATGCTTCAATGAAATAAATTCATTTATTTATTTAAATGACATCTAGTTTATTAATAAAACATTTAATTTTCTCAGTGTTAGGGATATTGAGTGTATTCTGACCTACTGTACAGTGACCTCTGATTAGCAGTTTCAGAGTTGTAGGTCAAACTATGAGTCTAATTTGACTTTACTTTTAGGCTAAATGTAAATTTAAATGTCTATTTTACAAGAAAAGTGTCTTGTGAACTCTATTGGTGCTCTAGATCTGCTAGTTTCAAACTGAATGACTTCTTGCATAGGCTGATTTGGCGTGATTATGCATTTACAATGGTATGAACTGTTATACAGGTGGTCACATGTATAATTTATTCATTCATTTATTTTCCTTTGACTTAGTCTTTATTTCAGAGGTTGCCACAGCTGCAACCCAGTACTGGGGAACAGCAATACACACTCAATCACACTCATACACTATGGCCATTTAATTTATTCAATTTACCCATAGCACATGTCTTTGGACTGTGGGGGAAACCGGAGCACCAAAAGCAAACCCACGCCAAGACGAGGAGAACATGCAAACAGAATGACACAGAAATGCCAACTGGCCCAGCTGGGACTCCAACCAGCAACGTTCTTGCTGTGAGGTGACAGTGCTAACCACTGAGCCACTGTGCCGCAAATGCATATTTATATTTTAATATTTTATGTTTATATTTTTTTATTGATATTATTCTTTAAGATACAGATCAGAGCAAACTAATTATCACTATTAAAAGGTTGACCACCCATATTACTGTTTTGAAATCCTTCAGGGGGATCAAACATTAATTAGCAGGGTCAATCCCCCACCCTCTTTCTGAACCCCCCCTGTAATTTGCACCCTGCCAGACCATGTGGTGACATTTTTTGGTCCACATTAAGAAAACAGCTTATAAAACACATAGAATTAAATATTTAAAAAAGTAAAATTGCTAATTATTTCCAGAGAGGGTTGGGTTTAGGGATAGGGTTGGATTGGGGGATAGAATATACATTCTTGCAAAGTATAAAAATCATTATGTCAATGGAAAATCCCCATAAAGATTGTGTGTGTGTATACTGTATATACACAGCATAATAGTCAAAGATGGTGTTTGTGTATGTGTGTCTGTCTTATATGGTTTTCAAATGTGGCTCAGCTCATCAAATGTCATGAGTAAGATCCATATGTGTAGATTTACCATGGAATAAAAGATTTAGCTTAGGGTGTGCATATAGCAGAAATCATGGTGACAGAGCATTTGACAGACACTCATGTGTAAAGAACCACATCAGATTTGAAATCAAGTAAGAAAACAAACGTTTCCTAGACCTGTCTTTTGCCATTTCCTTTGGTGAGTGGATGCAAGAGTTGAAGTGGATAAAAGAAAATGCAAGAGTTAGACTTGAAACCTGAGGTTTAATCCTGATATAAACAATGTGACTACACCTGCTGTGTGCTGGATAATGAACACACTGCTGAAGTGGTGAAGTATGATTTATAATGTCAAAACTAATGCCATCAACCCAGTTCATGAACTATTTAAAGTATGGGTTTTATGCATGGGTTTATCTCCTTCAAAAAAATTTAACATCAAGCCTTCAAGGCGCCATCTAGTGCTAGTGTGCACCAAAACAGTGAAAAAATTAGCGATATAAACTTGATACAAACATACAAGCTTTTTGTCAATGTTTTTTTTTTCAGGTCACCTCATACTTCAAAATCTTGACCAATCAAATACTATCTAGTATCTGACATGCCCCGCCCCCTTCAAGATGCTTCACATTTGATGCGCTTGAGCTCAACCTCTCTCTCTCTCTGGCAGAGTAGTGATAAAACAAAACGCTATTGGCTGTTTTTTAAAAAGGGGAGGGGCTACTCAATCTCTTCATGCTTTGGTTTAGATTACGTCAAACATCGAATAAAAATGTACATTTCAAAGCACTTCATGGAGTCTTTAAAGAAGTGCAAACAAAAATACACAGCTATAGACAACTTCGTAAAACACTGCAGACTTGGTGAAAGATTCTTTTCACAAAACAAAAACAACAAAAAAAACAACGCTGAAAAGTTTTGAACAGCAGCATATGCTTATGACAAGTTTAGAAGTGTAGTCAATGTTAGATCTATAGGGAGCCGTCAACGGCCCTTACTCCTGACTGAGACGTACAGAGATTTCCCCTCAGGTGTTCAGTCTGGAGGTGCTATGAGTGTGTGAAAAGGCTCCAGTCTGTTCTGTTCTCGTCCTCGGTGTCAGGTAAGATGTAGCTACAGCCGAAGTCTGCATGAACCTCCTCATTTACAGCCGAGAGGTCAGAGAAGGAGGAGCTGCTTTCCCCCGGGTGCACATCGGCTTCCGGAAAACACATTTCTGCTCACTCCATCACTTTCATGCACCCTTAAAGTATGCTTCTCAATCTCATTCTTTCCCTCTCTCTCTCTTTGTCGCCATTGCTCCTTCACTTCTGCTCAGTAACTGGTAAAAATAGTGCTTCATAAATCATGCATCCTTTTCCAGAGCAAAGAGACTTTAAAAGGAGAAATGGGAGAAAGAGCGAGCACATTCAATGAGAGCTTTGATGAGTGAGATGTCACACCACTAGATAGGAGATGGCCAAAGGGCTCTTCGTACTGAGATGTAATATCATTGTTTTACAGCAGAATTAGATTCAGGGAGGAACAAGAATTATTCTGGAAACTTCTGAAGGTGATTCAAGCCAACAGGATGAAAAATGGTTGTCGGGCATTAGGACTGACATCGGTGGAAGAATGTAAGTTTGGGTTTAACACTAGTAGGAAGTTTTCAAGTTAGGCAGATTTCTTTTATTAGATGAAGAAGTAAAGTAAAAGTAAAATAATTCAGCTCTCCCTTTTGAAAGAATTTTTAAATCAGCATTTGCCTGTATTAAAACTTGTTTTTAAATTTCTTAATTTATTTTCTGAAAAAAGTAATTAATTAAAACTAAATATAGTTAGTCATCTGTAATTTAGCTCAAAATCTCAATAAATAAATAAATTAAATAAAAAAAATTGATTTCAATCTAACTGTCATGATCACTGGAGAACTATACATATGCCACTTATACAAACTACAAATCCTATCATGCACCACACACACCAGTTCCAGTTCTCTCCCTGATTGCACTCACGCAGCTGATAGCTCAGGATGCACTAATCAGATGGACCATAGACTATAAACAGCACTCACACACACACACACACACACAAACACACACACACACACACACACACACACACACACACACACACACACACACACACACAGACTTTGCGGAGTCTTGTAACATCACGAAGTGTTAATTCTGTTTAGTCTTTTTGTGTTTTGATCCTTGACTTGTTTTCCCGTTTTTGATTCTTTGCCGCTTGTACTGACCATTTGCCTGTTTTGTGACTACGATCTAGTGGTGGGCAAAGCTAGTGGTGGGCAAAGCGAGGCTTCATGAAACACTGAAACAGTTAAAGCAAATGTGTGGAAGCTTCGAAACGTTTCGAAACCCCACTCTACAGTGACGCCTAGTGGTCATTTTTTATGTATTGCACTGGAACAGCTTCAGCAAAGAACAGTTGAGCAAATTGAGGTATTAAATCCCACTTTGTAAGATTGGATCTGCAAGTGATATAGTGGAGTGGTTAGGATTTCTGACTACCGTGTGGGGAGACTGGGTTCAAACCCGGACTGATAAAACTATTTTGAAATGCTTTAATATCAGTTTGAAACACTTTATTCTTGTATCGTTTTGTTTCAACATTGGTCTGACATCCGAATAAACACTTTGTGAATAAATATGTCTTGTTTTGGTCAAAAAAAGTAACATTATTAAAATACATCAAGTCATAATTTCAGAGTATTTGTACAAGTTGGGATTCGAACTCAAGACATCTGCAGCACAGCTTTGAGCACATGCACAGTCCACTAGACTACATGAGATAATTATTTTCCGACCCTGTCAGTCAAAAAGATTTGCCAGGTCTCGAGATGACCGACGCTTTCAATGACTTTAGTCACATGACCTTGTGTTTCAAAACACTTTAGTCATGTGACCCAGGTGTTTTGAATCACCTTAGTGATGAGACCTGGGTGTTTTGGATCATGTTTCGGTGCAGTGTTTCGAAACACTTGCGTTTCGGGATCTCAACACTATGTCAAAACATCAGTTTCACATCAGCCATGTTGGATTACCTTTATGTTCCTGTTTGCTACCTGTTTGGCCGTTGCCTGCCTGACTACTCTTATTAATACACTTGCGTGGGGATCCTCATCTTCATTGTCGCAACCCGTATGTATCACTAGTAGATACATAATATTTTCTGATGCTCTCTCTTTCAAAGGGAAACATGTAGGGTTGAAACCATTTAAAAAAAAAATTTGAGTATGAATTTGTATGAAATAGGACAGGATAGCTTAAAGACAAAGTTCCCCCAAATTTGTGTATACACAATATGACAAAATATGTGTCTGCAAATATTTCCAAACAATTTTATTTGATTTATCAAAGTCACACGAGTAACAGATACACATCTGTCACATCCGTAATAGAGAAATGTCAGATCCATAATGAATCTTTTCCCTCATAAATCCAAAAATGTAAATTTTTTATCTTTAGAGAGCCAACTCTCATCCTTTTGATTAGCATTATTTATTTTGTGTTGTGCAGTTTAATAGCGTATATGCAGAAGGACTTGAAGCAGAAGGCAGAAGTAACCTGCGAACTGTATGCCGTTACAAAATCTGCCCATTTAGGGTCAGTTTTCTTTAAATCTTCTAAATATAATCTTCACTGCCTGATTGATATATGATATAAAGTGGGTCTCAGAATATACAAGAAGCACTGCATTAAATTACACTTTTTACCATCATGTCTTCAAAATATGAAAAATTATTTTACCACAGCATTTTCAATGGAGTTTCTGAGCTCGCCTGCCGATCCTGACAGGCGCCTGTGTGTAAACTGCTTTTCATCTTGTTTTACGCTTGAACAACTAAATGAACGTTGAAGTCTATTTAACTGATTGCATTTTTATTACATTACAACATCGATGCTGTAAAAGGAACAGTATAAAATCACTGAAAAAAAAAGTCACGCTAATCATTCACCGGAAGCTTATCAGTATGGAAAGAAACACTATCTGTGCATATACCCTTTTCACAGAATTCCTACAAAATATGTTATGTATACTGTAAACACGCATACTCTTTGGTCACATCCATAACGCGTGTTTATTTCCCTCATTTAAGATATAAAACACACTTACAGGTTGATGTTTTTCTGATCCCTTAACTCTGTGGTTAGCTGTTTTGAATAATAGAAATTGATGTTTTAGAATACTGTGAACATCTACATTCTCTGTGAATTTATGTTTCAAGTTTTTATTGCAAATGTCACATCCATAATGCTAGAACTGCTCATATTATTTACCTACAGTTTACTTGTTCCTAACTTTATGAGTGTCTTTCTTCTGTTGAACACAATAGAAGATATATTGAAAAGTGAAAACTGTCACCATTGACTTCAATAGTATTTGTTTGTCCTAAGTAAGTCAATAGTTGCAGGTTTTCAGCATTCTTCAAAATATCTTCTTTTGAGTTCAACAGAAGTACATAAAGGTTTGGAACCACTTGAGGGCGAGCAAACAGTGAGTAAGATTTCATTTTTAGTTGAACTATCCCATAAGGCATTTTTCTGTAACAAAGAACAGTGTTATAGCATTTTATCCTACACTTCTGCAGTACTACAAAAGTACATTGAAACAGCTTAACTACCACCACACGGCTGGAAAATACAGTTCAGTTTGTGGCATTGATGCTTTTATCTGCTCTCCACCTCTGATGGTTGTAGAGCACATGTGTAGGTGTGTGACCTTTCCACACAGTTTATGAGTTACAAAAGCTGAAGCATCACAAACAGCGAAGTCCTTGCTCGAGTTCAGCGGCTACAGAGCTGAGCTTTTGTCGAGAATCGATCAGAAACTTCATGGCATCCATAGCATTCTTCACTCCAGTGTGCGATTATCTGTGTGTGTGTGTGTGTGTGTGTGTGTACGCTCTTTTTGTTCGCTGTTTGCTTTTCAAGGGAACGGTGCGGCAGAGAAAAGAGTTTTTATGTTCTTCTTCTTACTTTTTTTTTCTCTTTCCCTGTGATCAACAGCTGTCCGCCCAAATACAAGCGCCATGTCATAGCGAAAACAGCCAATTAGGTCAAAGATGGTGTGTGTTTGTCTGTAAAGTGTTTGATCTGTGTCCAAACACTGTGATTTTCCTCACTGGACGTAACCTGTGTTCTTGCAGGGCCTGTGAAGGAATAAATTGAAGGAAGACTGACATTTTAAAAGTGTCAGAATGTCATTTTTAAGTCAAAGGTGGACGTGTAGGCGATTGGGACACATCTTCTCCTAAGTCGATTGAATAATCCCTAGGACGGTCTCTAAGCAGTCACAGCTGACTGAATGTACAGTTCCTGGAAAATGTATGCAGAGGCTGGAATTTAAAATGAGTTTCTGTACATTCAGTAAATTTGATTTGACTAATAGGGTTTGCTTAAACAGATAAATTTAAGTGTCATTTTTCATTTTTGAACATTTATATTTTGTAATGCAGCAATAATTGTATTATTTTATCTTAATTGCAAGAGATTAAGCATGTTTTCCTTTGTAAATGAATGTGACAATATTGTTGTTGTTTTTATTTTCAATTAATTTTTACTTCAACAGTAAAGTAAGGAAATTATTAATAGTAATATACAGTTGAGGTCAAATTTATTAGCCCTCCTGCATTTTATTTTAATATTTCCCAAGAGCTGTTTAACAGACTCAGACATATTAAACATCCATTCAATCATTTTCCTTCAGCTTAGTCCCTGATTATCAGGGGTTGCCACAGTGGAATGAACCGCCAACTATTCCAGCATATGTTTTATACAGCAGATGCCAGTCCAGCCGCAACCCAGAACTAGGAAACACCTATACACTCTCGCATTCACACACACATTCATACACTACAGCCAATTTAGTTCATCCAATTCACCTATAGCGCATGTCTTTTGACTATGGGGGAAACCGAAACACCTGGAGCAAATCCACACGAACACGGGGAGAACATGCAAACTCCACACAGAAAAGCCAACTGGCCCAGCTGTGACTCGAACCAGCAACCTTCTTGCTGTGAGGTAACAGTGCTAACCACTGAGCCACCTAGCTTCCTCGACATTTTAAACATGATCTTTTTAATAAATAATTTCTAATAAACAATTTCAGATTGGTTGATTTCAGATTACCATGTATTTAAGCATAAAATCAAAGTTTTTTATACATTTTTTGAAGCATTTCTTTATTTTAAGTTTTGTTTATGTTCAAATATGCAACAAAGTATCAAATATGACGTAAAAGGGTTAAGATCCATTCATTCATTTTCCTTCAGCTTAGTCTCTATTTCAGGGGTCGCTAATTCAATTCAATTCACCTTTATTTGTATAGCGCTTTTACAATGTAGATTGTGTCAAAGCAGCTTCACATAAAAGGTCACAGTAAATAGGAACAGTGTAGTTCAGTTTGTAGTGTTTAAGTTCAGTTCACTTGAGCTCAGTTCAGTGTGGTTTAATAATCACTACTGAGAGTCCAAACACTGAAGAGCAAATCCAACGATGCGCAGCTCTACAGATCCCGAACCATGCAAGCCAGTGGCGACAGCGGAGAGGGAAAAAAAAAACTTCACTAATGGCGGAAGTGAAGAAAAAAACCTTAAAGAGAAACCAGACTCAGTTGGGCACGACCATTTTAATTTCTCCGCTGGCCAAACGTCTTGTGCAGAGCTGCAGTCTCAGTGGCGGAGGCTGGAAGCTGGCCTCAGCGAAGACTCGTCTGTCTCTGGAGCGTCACAGGAATCACAGTGGAAATAACCGCCAACTATTCCGGCACATGTTTTACGCAGCAAATGCCCTTCAAGTCGCAACCCATGGGAAACACTCATACACTCACTCACACACACTCTCAAGAAACTCTCACGTTTTGTCGTTCTTTATTGCTTGTATTTATTTTATTATTATTATAATATGTCAGCTTTAATTTTAGTTATAAAAGTATTTACAATCAGTTGGAACAAAAAGTAAAAAAATATAAGTTACCCAAATTGTAGGTAAAATGTACATAATCAATGAATGAATCAATGAATGATTGAATCAATCAATCAATAAGCAAGCAGACAAAGATAAATACTTATTTGAAGTACACTCAATATTTTATCTGATAAATATGATACATTTTGCAAGCATTTTGTGGCCCTGGATTGTGATATTCATTCCCATAAACAATTAGTTGGCATGTTTGATTAATTCACTCCCTTATTTTGAGTAAATTATGGCCACGTTTGATTAATTAGTTCCTTTGTTTGGCTTTATTTTACTAATTTGTTTGCTTGTTTTAATGTACAATTGAGTGTATGAATGAGT
>NC_079448.1:33382856-33435356 GCF_903798145.1 Danio aesculapii
GTGGAATTACGGCCCAGACGAAGCACCATGTCAAAAGCCTCTGAAAAAAGACAGATAAAAGAGTTTAATTAATTATACAATTTCATTTTAATTACATTCCAACACCACAGTGATAATGATGTTATGTAATGTGTGTATTTATGTAGCTCATTTATTGTGTATGGCCATACACCAAAAGCGCTTCACAATCATGTGGGGGGGTTTCCCCACACCACCACCAGTGTGCAGCATCCACTTTGATGATGCCACAGCAGCCACATGACAATGGCGGTAGAATGGAGAGACAGGTGACAGGTGATACAGCCAATTCAGTGGATGGGAATGATTGGGAGGCCATAATGGGTAAGGACCTACTGTATGGAGGTAATTTGGCCAGGACACCGGGGTTAAGACTGGTTTATTCTTCTGTTTCGAGTGATCGGTGTGCACCTGCCTTGCGCATAGCTGTGCATTTATACTTCTGCGTGCTCTTTGTGTTGTTCTGCAATAACACTTTCAAAACACTAGCTTGCAGTAGGTTTTTATGCTCCCCTGTGTTGAGTTTCTTTGCGAGTGTTTCATTTTTTTTTAACACTACCTTAATGTACAAGTAGCTAAAACCTGCTCATTCTGAGGCAGGAACCAGAGGACGTGCAACAACTTCAGTCATAAGGTAAACACGAAACAACAGTTTCCCTCTAGAGCTCCTTCACAGGACACCACACTTGTAAACACTTGCTCCAAGGGGTTCGCTCGGCTCTTGGTCCCACCCAAACTGGTCACAGCTATCAAGCCGACCGAGCTTGTGCTATGCGTTGTTGCGACCTGTAGTTAAATTTTTTGAGAGGTGCGTGTCAGCATTGACGTCAGCCAATGGGGGGCTATGCTACCATGCAAAGGCTGCACCGGACCATATGCGTGTACTTGACGCAGAAGTATAAATCAGTCTTTACACACCTACTCTTAACGAGAAGTACCATGGGATTTTAAATGACCACAGAGTGTCAGGACCTAGGTTTAACATCTCATCCGAAAGACGGCGCACACTGACAGTATAGTGTCCCCTTCACCTTACTGGGGCATTACAACTAACACCGCAGACCGCAGACTGAGTGCCCCCTGCTGACTTACACCACTTCCAACAGCAACCTAGTTTTCCCATGTGGTCTCCAATCCAGGTACTGACCAGGCTCAGCCCTGCTTACCATCAGTGAGTAACCGTCTTGGGCTGCAGGGTGATATGACTGTGGCAATGATATTGACATGGAGTGAGGAATTGTGGGAATAACATTATAAACAAGTATTTGATGAATGACAGAATTCAATTATAATGCAAACAGGAAAACTGTTAAAAGTTGCATTTCTTGTTGATTTAGTTTGGTTTGGTTTGGTTTGGTTTCACAATACAATGATTTTAAATGGACAAACATATGCAAGTAAACTCTAAACATCTAATTTAGGTTAGACATGATACATTGTCTTTTCTCCATTTAAACTTACATTCTGAGAGGCATTAGGAACTGCTCTTTACATGCAGTATATGTAATAACACATCACAGTTTGATCAAGCCTAGTTTGTTGCTCTATTGGGTGGGATTACATTCTCACCACAAGTGAGTTTATTTTCAAGGGGTTTGAGATTTCTTGTTCTGCTGATCTCAGATCCAATTTTTGTTGTGAATCCAAGCACGAATGCCATATAAACTTGTGTTGACCTAAAAGACCCATGGCCATTTCAACAGCAGAAAAACACCTAAATTATATTTATTTATGTTGAAGTCTGATTACTTTTTCTAAAAGTAGTCCAACCAATAGACCATTTTCCAGGGGCGTATCAACCGGGGGAGAGGGGGGGGGGGTACGCCCCCCTCACTTTTAGAGACAAACCATTTAGAAACAGGTGATTAATAATTATATGAACCTATGATCTCATACAGCCCCCCCACTTTTAAAATGACCGCTACGCCCCTGCCATTTTCTATTTTCATGAGGGCATTACACATCTAGCGTACAAAGATTGTCTTAGGGGTCAAGTTTGATCTGCCAGCTATAAAATCATTTATACACCACATAAACTACGGGAACACACTGGAACAAACTCACACTCCAATACACACACGATACAAATCTGCCACTTAAATTTTTAGAAATAGTGACTTTTTACACCTATTCATTTACCTTCACAATTAGAAGATATAAACCTTTACTTTAAATAAACCCAAAAATGAAATATCAATGAAATATTATATTTAAAATATATAAATATTAAATATTGATGAAATTCTGAACACTGATGAGGGAAAACCATAGATATTTACAGAGTTTGTGATGAATGCTGAGGTTGTTATTTCAAGCAAAAAAAAATTGACAATAAATCTAGCTGCTTATTTTAGAAGTTTATGACCCTTAATTTGGCTGCTCAGTGGTTAGCACTGTCGCCTCACAGCAAGAAGGTCGCAGGTTCAAGTCCCATCTGGGCCAGTTGGCATTTCTATGTGGAGTTTGCATGTTCTCTTAGTGTTCGCATGGGTCCAAAGCTATAGCTGAATTTGATTAACTAAATTGGCAATAATGTATGAGTGCGTGTGTAAATGTGAGAGTGTATGGGTGTTTCCCAGGAATGGGTTGTGGCTGGAAGGGCATCCACTGTGTAAAACATATGCCAAAATAGTTGGCGGTTTATTCTTCTGTGGTGATAAATAAGGGAATAGGCCAAAGGAAAATGAATGAATGATCCTTAATTTTTGGGACAAACAGAATTAAGAGAATTCCCCACAAGGGTTAACAAAGGATCCTAAAAAGGACCAATAAAATATCTATAACTGTAGAAACCATTTAAGCAGATGTACTGGAGTAGGTTGGAGCTGAAGTCTGCATGGTGGCCCACCAGCAGAGGATATGCCGTATATTATATACAGCCCTGATCTAAGGCATAAAATCTATTCATTGATGTCATTGACAAAAATATTTACTGAAGCAGAGAGGTCAATGAAAATGAAATGTAAAGAAAAAAAACCTGGGATAAGCAATAATGCACCGAATCTCATCCTCACAGACTCACGCACAATCCTAATCCCTAAAAGATGATAAACAGTGAGAAGAAAGGAAGACAGAATTAAACCTTCCTCTCTAGATGAAAACCACGATGTCCTTTTAAAACAACAAGGGTGCTTTTCAAGAGCCTTATAGCTTTAAAAGGCGTTCATTCATCCGTGCTGGATGCTGCGAGAGAGATGCGGAGATTTTCAGAAAACAGCACACAAAGAGACCAGACATAATCAGTGGGATCTGAAAGCTCTCAGTGAAGCCTTATCAGCACACAGGCAAAGAGGGATTGCTAGCGAAACCCACCCAGACAACCGGGGAGACCAGAGACGAGGGGATTTAGGAGCATGTGGAGAGGAAAAATAAAGGCTACTGGGAGAGAGAAAGAGCGACGGAGACAAGAAATATGAGTGAAAG
The DNA here is from genome assembly GCF_903798145.1 of Danio aesculapii. Classification (NCBI taxonomy): domain Eukaryota; kingdom Metazoa; phylum Chordata; class Actinopteri; order Cypriniformes; family Danionidae; genus Danio; species Danio aesculapii. The sequence continues at coordinate 33,386,298 of NC_079448.1, forward strand.
CGAGAACTGAAGGGCCTTGGGTTCGTCATCCAGACATGGTGAAGGTGATTGAAAGGCGGGGAGTCTGCCGAGTGGTGATAGAAGCAGACTGTTCACAGCCACATACGTGAAGAGCTTCATCCATCTCTCACAGGGTGTCCTGCTCTCAGGAGCACAGGATATTACATCAGCACAACACGCTGGAGGAGTTTATGGATTGCGCTGATTGAGATGAGATAGAAATCACTTAGCACTATATCACAGAGCTGTTAGAAGTCTCAAGGTGCTTGTAGAAAACCAGACAGTTACTGGATGTGCTCAGAAACACATACAGTGTTGCTATTATACTCATACTATATCTGTAGAATATAATATTAGTCCTGTGCGGGGCAAAGGGGAGAGCGGGGCACAAAGTAACACTATAATGAACAAAGCAATGGGGTTAGACAAACCATATTTTTTTACCAACAACACACAGGCCTCCCCTACAAATGAGCACTGAAAGTGTGAACTGCCAACTTATCCAGCCCGTTTTTACAGAGCAGATGCCCTTCCAGCCGCAACCCATCTCTGGGAAACATCCACACACACTCATTCACACACATTCACAACGGAAAATTTAGCTTACCTCACCTGTACCGCATGTCTTTGGACTGTGGGGGAAACCCGAGCATTCAGAAGAAACCCACGCGAATGCAGGGAGAACATGCAAACTCCACACAGAAACGCCAACTGACCCCGCCGAGGCTCGAACCAGCGACCTTCTTGCTGTGAGGCGACAGCACTACATACTGCGCCACTGCTTCGCCTATTTGCATAATTAGCAATAAAACAATTCTATTAAAATATTTTCTATTAAAAAACATTTTAATTTAATTTTATCAACATTACATTCAAAATTCAATATGTATTTTTTTTTGTTTATTTGGTGTCCAACTAACCCTGTTGTGTTGAGTTTTCCTCAAACTGGTCACTGTGTGTTTTATGCATCTTTTGAAATGGTTCCATCTTTTAGCGTAGAAGACGGTAATCACAACAATATAAGATTTTACATGCATATTTTCACAGATGTTTTTAAATTAAAAAAAATTAGTTTAATAAAAAATTATTTTATGCCACGTGGGTTTCCTCCGGGTGCTCCGGTTTCCCCCACAGTCCAAAGACATGCGGTACAGGTGAATTGGGTAGGCTAAATTGTCTGTAGTGTATGAGTGTGAGTGAGTGTGTATGGATGTTTCCCAGTGATGGGTTGCAGCTGGAAGGGCAACCCCGGATTAATAAAGGGGCTAAGCTGAAAAGAAAATAAATAAATGAATGAATGAATGAATGAATGAATGAATACTTTTATGCTGCAAAAATTCTTTCTCCAGTGTTTCTCTTGCAAATTTTGCTAAAGTTTTTCAATAATTGGCAGAAGGACGTCTGTCGACACTGTGGTGAAAATATTAGAAGCATGCCTAGGTTAACCCTGGGCAAATACCTTTAAACTCTGTGTTACTTTTTACCCCGCGTTACTTTGTTCCCCGCACTCCCCTAGAATGGACCAGATCATCTACAACATTATAAAAATATTATGTGCAGTACACCTGAAAGCATACATTGCAGAAACTGTATGCAACAAAGCTGGATTCACTGAGTGTTGCATAGTACTTAAAGCGGTCTTCTTATAATGTTTACATTTTTCTATTATGATTTTTACACCTTCAACTTCCTTTAGGTTGCAGTCACACTTTTCAGTTACAAAAAACTAATTCTGTCAACTTTAGATATTGAATAATTTATAGTGGCCCATTTAGGATTTCTGAAAATGAGCTTTCCTGCAGTGTGTAACATAGCTCTAAGTAAATGAAAGCGTCCTGCAAAGCGGGACCAGGCATGCTGTAAAGTGTTTTTTGCAAGTTTTAGCCAAGCACATGTATCACTTTCATGTCCTGCACTACATTGTTTAAATAGCAAATGCATTTGTGCACATTTGTGCACCTTTTGGCATGCTTGTCTGAAAAGGAGGTGTGTTAAAGCACATTGTTGGTGCATTGCTATTTTGAGCCAACTGGAACACCATGCCATTGACCAACTAAAAACTGCTTTAAAGAGTGCATTAGTGATACGTGAGTCCAAAACATGGATACACATAATTTTTATATGCTTATTATACACACAGGGATCCACAGCAGCACAGAAATACCCTTAAATATCCTAATTTAAATGATTAAACTGATTAAAGGATTATGATTGTCTTCATGAATATAAAAACTGCTCTATCCTCCCACACCTTCTTCACCTCAGGGGGCTTTGGCTCACTTTAACATCCCACAAGAGCAGATCCATTTCCTCTCTAATGAAGCATTCAGATTCTCTGATTACAAAGTAAGCCATGTAAATAGGGAATGCACCATGGCGCAACCACAACTTGCTCTTAACAGTCCAACATGACATCAACATGAAACATTAGCACATGTCCCGCCCAGTAGCTGCATGTGCAGTCCTGGGAAAATTTGAACTTTCCTCCATCAAACACTGTAGTGGATTCCCATGGAGAGCATCATGTTAAGAAGATGCTGTGCTCTGCACTGTGAGGGGAGGGTCCATCTGTTTTTTGTTTTTTGTCTTAATCATCATTTTACTGATCAATGCTACAGGAAACTAAATACATACAACATGGTATTGGCAAGGGCTTGCTACTAAAGGATAGTAAATCAACAGTTCTGCATGCTACCTCATACACTGTGTATGATCTTCAATCCTTGATAAGCAGTAATATAGAGAAATTGTGATGGGCTTTCTGTTTCCAACATTTGCTCCATGTAATAAAGTCCATGTAACAGACTGGGTCATAAGACCAAACATCACAGATTACCGTCACACAAAAGACTTCGGAAAAATGTTTCGTGGAATGACTTGTTTGGGAGTTGTTTACCAAATGAAGTAAAAATAAATGCATATAATTTGACAATGCATGTGTTTTTTGCCTTGCACGTGCAGAATATATGTATGAGCCCAATGCAGGAGTGGATTAAAGCAATGCAGTAAACACCAGCATATTATTCTACTCTTAACCATAAGTAAAAACAGCGACACACATTCAATATTAATCCACACAGCGGCAAAAGCTGAACTATTTTGAAACTTGACCGCAACACATTTGTAGGAATGGCTTGACGGTGGCCATAGCAACAACAAACAGCAAAGGATCCCAAGGTCACAAACACATTTAAATCTATAAACAAAGCGGCACGCGCTGCATTTTCTATGTGGATTAGCAAGCCGTGAGGAGCAGTTACAAGTAACAAAACATAATTAAATACATATTATGCAAGCTAGAGAAAACAAGGAGGTAGCCATTTTAATTGCACGTACTTGCACTTGTGAAATGGAGGAAGAAACTGATCCATGAACTGTGTACCGATAAAGTTCCTGTCAAGCTCTGACAAAGTCCCATACATCAACAGTCTTTTCTAGTGCTTCCTTTAACAAATGGCCAACGAATCCCCCGTTGCAGGGTAGATTATTGCTTTAATCACCAGAATGTTCAACCATTAATGTTCACTCATCATGATCAGTCCCACACACACCCGCACAGTGTTTGAAGGGAAAGGCACATTCACGTTTTACCAGATCCGGCACTTCATATTTGGTATTGTTTCGTGTCGATGTCAATACGAACAGCCAAAAGATCCGGACGAACGATGAATCATTTAAACGACTCTGAGTCAAATCTTCTATTAAAAAATCTATATTTTTAAACAAGGTGAACTTTCACATTTAAACCTCAGCTGGATGTTTTCAATCACTTAGAGCTGTGTTGCACACTGCATGGAAGGTCACTTTCAAAAACACATAATAAGGCCTCTTTAAAATACAATATCTGCAAAATGCAACAAAATAAAACATTTCAAACATAGCTGTCACATGACCTCGTATCTGAGTGAAATTCACATACATTAATCTCAGTAACAAATATATTTATCCAGCATTTTTAATCCTATTTTGTGTAAAGAATGCAACCGTTTGGCAGTCTGATCAAATGATGAGTCAAGACCAAGGTTAAATAGCTCAGTTAAAATTGCCTCAGGTTCATTTGTTACACTGGAAACGGAAGGTCAAGTGGAGCGCACTGCATTGTGGGATGAAGCATCTCAAGCTGTGCGCTCGGCTTGCACACTGCACATTTTTTGGCGAATGCAGCAGGTCACGGCGGTATTCAACAGCCCACAGGCAGCACATTTACATACTGTGCAGAGTATACATAGGAGAAGCATGCCATATTGAGACATTCAGGAGATTAGATAAATACTTACAGATAAGTCAGCACACAAATACACAGCCAGTGAGTTTTGCTGAGATTTACTATACCAGAGTGAGTAATGTTGTGTTTAGTCTAGTGCTCTGTGCTGATGTTAGCAGTAATGCTCACTGTGAGTTTGGGCACACACACACAACTACACACATTTTTCTGTGTGATCAACAACGAGCTCTCAGATGCACTGAATGCCAAGCGAGATGCTTAGGGAGATGCTCACACATCTTATAATAACAACAGACACACATACTGAATGTCACGTGTACGTCAATTCATATGCAAACACATTCATCACTGCACACCAACTCCACTCGTGCTGTTTCGCAAAAGCACCAGCATAAATATCTCATGCCCATTCTCTCATCAGATGTCAGACAACAGCATTTATATTTATGAACAAACATTGACAGACAAGATGAGGTTTGATGAGGAATGACAATTATTAAACATACATACTGGTATTAGTTGCTGTATTAGTATGATCCAAAACTAGACCTCTAGACTTGGTTTTGCAAGTGTTAATTATTTGACATTTATGTTAAATAAAGGTTATATCATTTTTAGGCTACACATCTATAAGTAAATAATTGAATTGCTGCTTAAACATCAGTAAATTAAGACAATGGTAAAACGATTTGGCAGTTTCATCTTGGCCCGCTTGGCAACATGAAAACAAAAAAAAAATGTTGTTCAAATCATGAATAAATTATACACAGAAAGCAAGCATTGTGACAATATTAGAACGCCCCCATTATAACTTATAATCTGTCACTCATTGCAAGTTTACACAGCTTCACTTGACTGTCTGAGTGTGTGTGTGCGTGTGTGTGTGTCACTGATGACAGAAATGAAACTTTGGGTGCGCTCCTGTCAAAAGTGATAATTCCCTTTTCTGCACTGTTTAAAGATGCTCTTGTGGATCAGACTACTCAATAATTAGGATGTGTTATTAAAACTTTAATTTCATTTCATTTACTCACTCACCTACAATTCTTGGCTTAGTCCTTGATTTATCAGGGATCGCCACAGTGGAACGAACCGCCATTTACTCTGGCATATATTTTATGTGGTGGATACTCTTCTAGGACACTAGGACTAGAACTAGGACACACCCAGGACACACCCATACACTCTCTCATTCACTCTCACCCAATTCGCCTATGCCACATGTCTTTGGACTTTGGGGGAAACCAAAGGATTTATTTTATTTTACCATTTTTTATTTTTATTTTATTTTATTTTATTTTATTTTATTTTATTTTATTTTATTTTATTTTATTTTATTTTATTTTATTTTATTTTATTTGATTTGATTTGATTTGATTTGATTTGATTTGACTGGCCAATGCGTTTCCAACAAGGGTCTCTAATCTAACTGTACACTATATCAAGTGTTATGGAACTTTTTGGCAATTTAACTTTTTGGCAAATATGATGTAAGATTGTAAAGGTAATAACGTTGTGATATACACTGTCTATAAATAAATAAAAAATTATAAATATAAATGTGTCTAGATGTCTGCACATATAAAACTTATATAATACAAAAGAGAATATTTACAGGAAACATTTAGTCTGCTAATATAAACTCAAAAGATCTTCACAACAACAATATAAATTGAAGATAATTTATATTAAATTGAACATTAGAATTGAACATTAGAACTTAATAATAACCTAGTTGTAGTGGTAGTAGTAGTCGTAGTAGTAGTAGTAGTATTAGTAGTAGTATTAATAATTATGCTATAATATTTTTGCTGATATTTAATCCTTTTTGGTTTCGACTTAGTCCCTTTATTAATCAGGGGTCGACACAGCAGAATGAACCGTTAACTTGCAGATGCCCTTCCAGCCGCAATCCAACAGTGGGAAACACACACACACTCACATACACTATGGCCAATTTAGCTTATTCAATTCACCTATAGCACGTGTCTTTGTACTGTGGGGCATACCGGAGCACCCGGAGGAAACCCACACAAACACGGAGAGAACATGCCAACTCCACACAGAAATGCCAACTGACCCAGCCGGGGCTCAAACCAGCGACCTTCTTGCTGTGAGACGATTGTGCCACCGTGCTTCCCTTTTTGCTGTTATAGTATACATTATTGTTATAATAATACAATTGATATAATAATTATTGATCATGACATATGATAAGACATAAAATGTTGCAGAGCCATAAAATAGAGTTGAGTGAATGTTTTTGAATAAATTAAAATTACAGCTGATCAACTAATCGGATTGTGGCAAACACTACCTGACAAAAGTCTTGTCGTCAATCCCAGTTGTAAAAGCAACAAATAATAACTAGTTCTGTTGAACTGCATCTCAATCATCACAAATACTGCAGAAGACCTATTGGAACCCGCATGGACCCAAGATTCTCACAGAAATCAGTTAAGTTTGGTGAAGGAAAAATCATGGTTTGGGGTTACATTCAGTATGAGGGCATGCGAGAGATCTGCAGAGTGGATGGCAACAGCAACAGCCTGAGGTATCAAGACATTTATGCTGCCCATAATAGTACAAACCACAGGACAGGGGAAATTCTTCAGCAGGATAGCAATTCTCCTCAGCCTCCACATCAAAGTTCCTGAAAGCAAAGAAGGTCAAGGTGTTCCAGGATTGGCCACCCCAGTCACCAGACATGAACATTATTGAGCATGTCTAGGGTACGATGAAGAAAGAGGCATTGAAGATGAATTCAAAGAATCTTAATAAACTCTGGGAGTTCTAGGAATGCTTTCTTTGCTGTTCCAGATGACTTTATCAATAAGTTATTTGAGTCATTGTATGGATGCAGTCCTCCAGGCTCATGGCAGTCATACACAATATTCTTTTTCCACTGCACCATGACTTTATATTCTATACTGTACATTATTTCTGTTAGGTGACAAGACTTTTGTCTAAGCAAAGTCAGACCTTACTGTCCTAAATAAATAATTAAAAATCAAGGCATGATCATATTTTATTTTGGTAAAATAAGCGTAATCTAGAGGCCTTTGCCTTTAATATAAGCCACTACAGATACCAAATGATCAACTAGAAGCCAAGTTACTGTTTGTTGTTCAGAACAACTTGGATAGACGAAAAGACTTTTTGTCTGGTAGTGTAGATTTCATTTACATTTACATTTATTCACTTAGCAGATGCTTTTATCCAGAACAGCTTACAAATGAGAATAAAATAACCACTTTAAATGTTTGTTTTTTGCACAAAGTTGTCCCAGAAACATGGAGTATTTCTAAATAAGTGTCTAGTGTTTTCCCATATAGAACTGTGAAAGGACAACAAACAATATTTTATAGTAAATATGAAGTCTGCTAATGTAAACTCAAAGGTCTTCAGAGGAACCCATAAAAAATAAAGGTTACTACATAAAATTTTCCAGTAGAATGAACCTAATAACAACCTAGCAATAATCATAAAAAAATATCACAATGTCATAAAATAATAATCATAAGTGCTTTCCGCTGGAATGATACAATCAACATCTTTCATGCAGTTATAACCTTTATTATGACACAAATGTACTGCATTCTTATCCGAGACCCCAGATTAAGAATATCCAGAATACAAATCCAAACTGTGGCAGTCTAAAAAAAATCCCAAAAACAAGACACCAAGATCAAGCCTCTCGCTGATCTGTATGAGTGCAACCTTCAAGCAGCATAATGCAACCCATCAAACGCATACAGCCAGACATTTTAATCATGCATGCACAAAGCTATATCCTGCAGATTTGTGTTACTAATGTCCTGAGGTGTCTGCTCCCGAGCCACCAAGAACAAAAGATGGAGAATGAAAGAGAGAGAGCGAAAGAGAGCGCCGCTTCTTTCCTCTCTACTTCATCATCAATCTCTCTGAAAGCCTCGTGTAAGGCAGACAAAAGCCGCTGTATCACTTACAAAGCCATAGTGGACTTTAACAGTGGAAGAGAGCGTCTCGTTCTCTTAATGCAATGCTGTATTTGAGCAGAGGGGTCATACGGATCACTGTTGAATTCAGACTGCTCTTGTTTCCTGCGTCGACTGATCTGGCCTACAGGTCTACGGGCAAGTCTGCTATCAGATGTCCACTAATGGGGTGAAAAAACATCTTAGAAAATGCAGAGCAATGGCGAATATGGTGGTTGTGTTTACAATATTACTCCAGCAGTTTCCTGACAGCAAATGAGCAATGGAGGATGCTCTGTTTTTTTTATCGATGCAATAAGCTTAAGATGTTCACTGTAGTAAAAGATAAAGAAATAAAAGGTGATTGTGGTGTTTTATTTTGAATTTTGTAGGATAAAAGATCAGAATTCTGTAATGAATAATGTATATCAGAATAAAACTGTCGCAGAATAAACTTGACAGGCTTTTCGGCTGTTGTATACTGTAAGACTGACAGGCTTTATTCTGTGAAAACTACCGCCTGGGTGTACTTTATCCCTTTTATTACATGACTACTTGCAGCAAACCATAAGAACTAGACACATATAATGGTTCTGAGCTGTAACAGTATATACATTTTTTTTTAATAAGGAGCAAAGCTTATTTAAATGATAATGGCTGAATGGAGCATACACTAACCTTTGTATTATTCAGTCGCAAGAATGTGCCAAACTGTCAACATTAGTGGCATACAAGCCAACCAAGGCTCATTGTGATTACGTACCCCTATATACATTTCTGGAGAGCGCCAAATACATCCCAGTAGCTACGTTTTTTGCAGTTTTTGTTTTCACGAATCTGCCAGAGGCCACTGTGGATGCTTTTTCAGTTCTCAAATTTCTCTCGCAAGTGCCATTCGTGCCTGCTCTTCGCACGTAAATCCACCAGAGGTCACTGTTGACTGACCTCCTCCTCTTCCACCTCCATCCCTACACCCAAGCAATAGTGTTTTAAAAAGCACAGATTAATCAGCGCCCACCCATTTGCCTAAACCCAACTGACAGTGTTTTGAAAAGCAATCTAGAAAAAGAAAAGCCCTTGCTTTCTGCGAGAAATATGGAAACTTAATAACTTTGAAAACTAAAACAAAAAGTTGGAAGACGTAAATTTGGCATTGCAGGATGTACACTTGGAATTGTAAGAGAAAAAATAAATGCTGCAAGATGTGAACTTGAAATTGTGAGAGAAAAAATCAAATCTGTGTATCACAATAACCAGCGATCTAGCCCATGCTGATTGCTGGAGAATTACAAACCTGTCACCATATGGACTACAAATCCTGTCATGCACCACACATTCACATCTGTTCTGGTTTTCCTTTGATTTCAAACACACACAGCTAAAACTATTCATGGACTGTTTAAAGGACTATTGACTACACACACACACACACACACACACACACACACACACACACACACACACACACACACACACACGCACACACACACACACACATCTGTGCTGAGTTTATCTGTTAATGTAACATTTCGAAGCGTTCTTTGTCTAATCTATCCTGTGTTTTAATCCTCTCCTTGTTTTCCCGTTGTTACTGATACTTGCTGACTGTGCTGACCACTCACCTGTTAATGACCATGATTTGGATTATCTGTATACACCCGCTTGCCTGACGATTATGTTCGATACGTACTGCGCATGGATCCTCAACTCCATTGTCCAGAATCCCTCCAGTTACACTGTGAAACTTGAAATTGGGAGATGTAAACTTGGAATATCAAGATGAAAACTGAAGGTTGTGAGATGTTATCAAGATGCAAGATGTAAACTCAAAGTTTTGAGATGTAAAGGTTTTAATTGTGAGACAAATGTCTGAATTCTGAGTATCTAATAATGTTATCCTGACATTTTCCCTCATAATTGAGGAATTGCAACAAAAAGTCATAATGATCTCTTTTATTTTTTACTCTACAGTTTACTGTAAAAAAATATGTACTTTCTTGTTGAGCATAAATCTATCAAACTATAATTTAAATTCAAATTGACTTATATTATTGCATTTAAAGCTGATAATCAGACAATTTCCCCTCCTTTACAAACAATATCTGCCAGATTTAATATTGATCAACATCTGCTTCAAATGAAGTCCAGTGTCCTGCTTCTTAAGGCATAAAGCAATTACTAAACATACATGACATTGAGAAAGCATTAAACTGTGCTTCAATTTTACATGCATCACGTCTGTTCCCTCTTCTAAAAAGGAAAATGATATATCCTTTCAGCTCACAAACTAAGTACCTCTTCAATCACGGTTAAGAGTTTAGATAAGAGTTACTCTGCACTAGGATGTTTCACAGGTATCTGATTTCCAACCACTCAGGTGATTTATCATTAATGCCAATGGATGTGTAACCAAGGAGCTCTGATGGTGCTATATTTATGATCCAACAGATAGATGAACGTCAGCCAAATCCATTCAGTCATAGTGCAAGAAGCATGCGTCAACAAGGGCAGGCTGAGTTATGATATTGCAAGAGGCCAAATTTACGAACGCAAAGTAATTAAGTAACTCATAAATATGTATGGCATTACATTTAAGTCGCTGTTTATGATTTGTAAGCTGGCAAGTACCTTAAACAATCGTTACTTTGAGATATTGAAAAATACACAGCTGAAAAGGTGTTGCAATTAAGAAATACAAAGGTTTCATTGGTTAAGCTTGTTTACAGTACCATCTATAGCCATTTTGATTGTGTTTGTTATGAATGATTGACCACTGTGAAGGATGAAGGGATACTTCAAGGGATAGTTCAGCCAAAAATTGAAATGTACTCACTATTTACTCATCCTCAAGCAGAGATAAGAAATAACGAAGCACAAATACTTTGTTCCTGTACTTAAGTAGATTTTTCTGGTATCAGAATTTTACTCCACTATTAATTTTTCTGACAACTTTTTACTTTTCCTCCTTCCATTTTTACACAAATATCTCTACTTTCTACTCCTTACATTTTTAAATCGGGCTCATTACTTTCGTTTTAATGTGTTTTTAAGCGCTATCTGTCATTGTGCAATTTGAACAGCTTTTGATTTAAACCTTTTTTAACAGTAGTGTTTGAGTCTCTCAATCATCCTCAGTGTGAAAAGATGAATCTCACAATCATACAGTCACTGCTGGAAAGGGTTCAGATCTGCAGAAGATGCTGGAAAACAGAAGAACCTCCAGGAGATTGAGGATTTTTCTGAAGAACAGCAGTCAGTTTAACTGTTCAGAACAAACAAGAGACTCATAAACAACCATCACAAAGCAGAAAAATACTCATAGATCATCAGGAAACCACACACAGTATTGAAAACCATGGGTATGTACACTTTTGCAAAGTGTTCTTTTCAGCTAATTTCAGCTAAATTTTTATGTAGTGAAGTATATGTAAACATCTTTTATGTCAAATATCTTGCTCAGGACAATACTAAATATATAATAACATGCATTTTGTATGATCTCTCTTAATTTGTTCAAATTATTCACATTTTAACACATTCTTCAAGTGGTCATTCATTTTCTTTTCGGCTTAGTCACTTTATTATTCTGGGCTCGCCAAAGCGGAATGAACCGCCAACTTATCTAGAACATGTTTTACGCAGCAGATGCCCTTCCAGCTGCAACCCATCTCTGGGAAACATCTATACACACTCATTCACTATGGACAATTTAGCATACCCAATTCACCTGTACCACATGTCTTTGGACTTGTGGGGGAAACCAGAGCACTCGGAGGAAACCCACACAAATGCAGGGAGAACATGCAAACTCCACACAGAAACGCTAACTGACCCAGCCGAGGCTCAAACCAGTGACCTTCTTGCTGTGAGGCGACAGCACTACCTACTGCGCCACTGCATCACCTCAAACCCTTTATGAGTTTCTTTATTGTCAAACACTTGATTATTTTGAAGAAAGCTGAAAACTTGTAACCAGTGACTTCAATAGTATTTGTTTTTCCTACTATGGAAGTCACTGGTTACAAGTTTTCAGCTTGCTTCAAAAATAATCAAGTGTTTGACAAAATAAAGAAACTAATTAAGGTTTTATACAGTATTAGGGAGAGTGAATAGTGAGTAAATTTCAATTTCTGTTTGAATGATCACTTTAACTTCGAGGTACAGGTTTCCAGCTTTATTGAAAATTTCTTCTTTTGAGTTCAACAGAAGAAAGAAAGTCAAAAAGGTTTGGAACAAATCAAGGGTGAGGAAAAGATGACAGAATTTTCAGTTTTGGGTAAACTGTAGCTTTCATAACACCTCAGTGACACTACTGTAAGAGATTACTGTACATTTCAAGGTCAAACCATGATGAAAGCACAAGGTGTTAAGCTCAAAAAAAAAAAATAAAAAAAAAAGATGATGAAAGCACAAGGTGTTAAGCTCCCAAAAATGCTGCCAACAAGATACTGACCACTAATGGACATTGCAGCTCTCGGCAAGGACAACATTCTTCTCATTTATACTAGAGAGGAATGCAATTACACATTTTTAGACTGTAAGAAGAAACAGAAGCACATTTACTGTAATGAATATAGTAGACTGTCTACAAAGGTCAATGTCACAAAAATCAGTATTTTATTTGTGACTTTGAAGCAGCGCAGAATCCTGCATTCCTTATTGATTGTACTATTTTCTTTATGGACATTTTTTAGAATCCTGGAACAGTTTTTTTCCAGATATTTAAAAAATGTCAAAGTAGTCTCTGAATGTTAAACAAAGCATGTTAACATGAGGTCTACAGCGGTTTTCTAAATTATAAACTTTTGTTTGTTTAAGACAATCATTTTCGCTTATGCCGCTATAATTTTCAGGATTTTGTCAAGTATTTTAAAAATGATACATATGAAGACTAATTTTAAAAAATATGTTTAAAGAATTGTTTGTTTAAACTAATAAAGTAAATGATTAAACATTTTTAGAAATAAAGCAAGGATAAAGAGATGGACAACAGAATGAATAAATACACAAATGAGCAGGCAGATGGATGGATGGATGGATGGATGGATGGATGGATCAACAGATGGACAGACAAAGTGAAGAATGGATGGCTGCCTAGACAGATAAACTGATGGATGGACAGATGGATGGATGAATGGATGGATCAACAGATGGATGGATGGATCATGGATCAACAGATTATAGATGAACAGATCAACAGATGGACAGACAAAGTGAAGAATTGATGGCTGGATGGATAAACTAATAGATGGACGGATAGATGGATGGATGGGCAAACCAACGGATGGATGGATGGATGAATGGATGGATCGAGGGAAGGATGGACAAATGGATGAATGGATGAATGGATGAACGGATAAATAGATGGACAGACAAAGTGAAGAATGGTTGGCTGGTTGGATAAACTGATGGATGGATGGATGGATGGATGGATGGATGGACAGATTGATGAACAAATTAACAGATAGACAGAAAAAGTGAAGAATGGATGGCTGGATGGATAAACTGATGAATGGACGGACAGATAGATGGACAGATGAATGGATGGATGGATGGATGGATGAACTGATCAATAGAGGGAATGACAAAGTGAAGAATGGATGGCTGGACAGACGGATGGATGGCTGAATGGATGGATGGATGGATGGATGGATGGATGATTGGATGGATGGATGGATGGATGGATGGATGGATGGATGGACGAACGGATTGATGGATGGACAGATGGATGGATGGATGGATAGACGGATGGATGGATGGATGGATGGATGGATGGATGGATGGATGGATGGATGGATGGATGGATGGATGGATGGATGGACGGATGTATGGATTGATGGATAGATGGACGGACGGATGTATGGACGGAAGTATAAACGGATCAACAGATGGACAGACAAAGTAAAGAATGAATGGCTGGACGGATAAACTGATGAATAGATGGATGGATGGATCAACAGATGGATAGAATTATGGGTAGGTGGATAGATGGATGGAAAGATAAATGAATGGATGGATGGATGGATGGATGGATGGATGGATCAACAGATGGATAGAATTATGGACAGGTGGATAGATGGATGGATAGATAAATGAATGGATGGATGGATGGATGGATGGATGGATCAACAGATGTACTGACAAAGTGAAGAATGGATGGCTAGACGGATAAACTGATGGATAGATGGACAGATGGATGGATGGACAGAAAGGCAAAGAGAAAGATAGATAGAGAAATGAATGAAAGTACTGATGGATGGAAGGACAGTTGAGCCGTTAGAAAGACAGATGTATAAATAGAAAGAGAGACAGACAAATGGATAGATGGAAGGACAGACGTAGTTTAATAGGCAAGAAGCAGAAACACTGTCCCCAATCCACTTTCTGCAGGCCTCACAGGTATCAAAGCAGTCAGTTTGAAAGGTGAACATTTATAGAAGAGTATTAATTTAGATTAGAGTTTAATCAATACATCAATCCAGCGAGCGCTCGCTCTAAAGCAGTTGTGTGTTCTGACATATGCAGGGCGGCTGCGGTAATTCAAGCTGCTCACAAGCTCTGCTCGGACATCCATCAGAGGCCCATACACTCATTATCCCCGCCAGGCGCAGATCATCAATAAATTAGCCATGCAACAAGCCCAATCAATTTCCCTGATGGAGTGTCACCTCTAGCCGCCGGGGAGAGTGATGGGAGGGGAAGCAGTGCCACCTGGCCCCTCCCTGCCGGACCACCACAGAGCCTGGAAACATCAGCGCTAATAAAGTCTCTATCTGCCAGACGCGCGGCGCTCTTCATACATCACTCTTAAGTTATGTGCATTCAGAACGGCTCCATTGATTAGGGCCGAGTTTGTTTGCCATACGAAGGATGAGGGAGGGTGCGATAAGTCAGAGTAACTCGAGCGCCACACCTGCAGAGAGCTTTCAGATGGGTGGTCAGGGTCTGGATGCCAGGGGCTGATGAAGTAGCATGCGGGAAGCTGTAAAAGTGCAATGGTAGAGTGGTAAGAGGAGGATAATATTTCCCGTTAGGGAGGAGAAGGATTTCTGGTAAAGTCCCGATAGTATCGCTCCGGCCACGGGGTGGACGGCATTAGGTTACCAATACACTCACTCTCCTCTGTCTCTCTCTCTCCACTCCTCACCCGCCTCTATTGCCTCAGAGACCTCTCTCTCTCTCTTTCACTCACTGGCGAATGAACTTCTGGGAAGACACTGATGATTGAACAGGAACTGCTTTTTCCTCCTTCGCTTCTAGATCTTATTATGAGCGAATCAAAGTGTGTCGTATGATCCAGCATGTGCATGTCACATCAGCTCCAATACTTACTTCTGAGCACAAGTCCTCGTTGCTTGTCAGGGGATGCAGCTATTGGCGCCAGAATCATGGGCAGAGTGACCACAGTGACTTTTTTGTATGGATCCCATTGATTTCCTGTTCTGTGACTTCACAGGGGCCAAAGTTGAGTCCAGACGCTAAAGGAAATAAAACCACAAGCTCTGTGCTGGACTGCGGCTGCTAAGCTCCTCAACAATGGATGGCTGATCCCACAGGTCCACATGCACAAATTTCTGCTTTATACAACAACCTGGCGCCACTTAATCTCAGCATGGATGGCATTGATTTCTGGATCTTAGAATCTCAGTGTAAGCTGCAGAAGATAAGACAGCACTTTAAACATATTGGTGAAATGCCCATGTCATCTTTTACTGTTTATTAATAGTAATAAAATAGCATGCCACAATTCAACAAATCTCACTATTCCTATAAAAGAGAACTAACATATACTGTATGTTCAAAAGCACTTCCAACAAACTGGGGGAAATATTATCTGGCAAACCCCAATTAAGTTGCAGCCTATCCTTCCAGTTTAGAAAGAGATAGAGATTCATTCTAAAGTAAATGAAACCCAGACAAAGGGTTTTAGCCCCAGCAAGTGTCTGTGGTCTCTTTAAAGCTGTAATTTCCTGAACATTTATCTTTACCATTAAAAAAAGTCATTCAGGTCCCCTCAAAAAGAAAAGCGATGTTTTATAAACAAATTTCGGGAGAGTGCAGTTTTGATGAGGCTAATTCGTTATTGGTAATCCTTCTCTTATCCAATCAGCATAAGACCAAACCTCAATAAATAGTCAAGCATGTCCTACCTCCACTTTCTCTCGACTTTCAACATCCCTCCACCACTCCAACTCCACACTTTTAAACCCGATTCCTACATAAATCAGCGGGAGGGTGGAGGCGTTCTGGAGTCAGGCTAGACACTCTCCTACACTGTAAAATGTTTAACTTGGGTAAACTTACAATCTCAAGTTCACAAGCAGGTTTGAAAATGTGAGTCAACTCAACTTAGAGAGATTCTTAGTTTTAACTTGAGATGTTGAGTTTCACAATATATTTAACTAAATCTCAACATCTTAGGTTGAAACAAAGAATCTCTCTAAGTTGAGTTGACACATTTTTAAAGCAGCTGGTGAACTTGAGTTTGTAAGTTTAACCAATGTGAGATGTTTTATAGTGTATCTCTCTCTCTCTCTATCCTGACAAGGGGAATAACACAAGTTAGAGTGTCTTAGGGTGTCTCCCAGCATTTCAAGCCAAGGCCTTGTATTTGGTTCGGTCTGACGGTTTATGTGAGCCATGGCAGACCAGACTTTTGTCACCCTTGCTACAACTGACAAGTATGCCAAAGGAGCAATGGTACTTGGCAAATCTTTGAGGAACCACAACACATCAAAGAAACTAGTGGCCTTGATTGGCCTCCATGTCCTAGAACCCTCCAGAGCAGTGCTTCATAATATCTTTGATGAGGTCAGGCTGGTGGATTTGCTGGACAGTAGGGATGCTGCACACTTGGCAATGATGAAGAAACCTGACCTGGGCTCACCTTCATAAAACTCCACTGCTGGACTCTTACAGAGTTCCTCTACCTGGACAACACGCCAAATATGCATATTCTATTCAGTCAAATATCTGTGAGTCTGAACTCGTAAAATAAATTAAATAACAGGATAATGTGGAGAATCATAAAGCGGGATTACAAGGTGCAATTTTGGCTTTCCTACAAGCTCATATACTTTTTTTCTGTCTGAGAAGTCACTTGGAAATTGTTGATGCTTGTATGGTCATGACTCGTATTGTGTGAGAGGAATTTACGAGCAGAGCAAAACAAGAATTCAAGAGCTGTCAGCTTGAATTCTTGAGGCGTGTGCTGTTAAAGCTAAAATGTATAGCAAACATTCATTGCTTATAACATTATTAAGCTCTTATGAGAGAGAGAAGGAGAGAGAGTGGCTCTGAAATCAATTACAGCATTATCTTCCTCTGCTCATGTTTTTGGCACTTAATTCTATGCGCTTGCTTCAGAATTTACCAGGTCATAAAGTTGTGTTCAAGACAGATCTCTGCATTCAAACAATTTTTACATCTACTTGTGATCTCCCGACCATCAAAATTTGCTAAGTGTATGTATAGTGTTTTGATGTTTAAGGGTCCACACCAAGCCGACAGTCGGCCATTGGGCTTCAATGGTCAATTGCTAAGGCAAGTTAGTTTGGTGTGTTCCACACATCGGCTCTCAACGAGTTAAAATTGGAGCTTGTTGGCCTCATTCAGCATGTAAAATCTGCGTTAGGCAATCGGCTGAAAAGAGCAATCTGACTGGTTATTCAGCAATGAATCAGAGTGCAAGTGTGATGTAGTGAAGTGACGTAGCAAGTAAACAATTCAAGCCAACCAAGATCACAAAGAGGTTGTTATAATTTAGCTACAATTCTCAAATATTTGCAAATGATGTGGATTAAATTATCAGACATATTTTTCGCTCGAGCAAATGACTCTGTGGTGAGTGACAACTACTGTGATAATGGTACTAAATGCTACTTTGTTTACTCTTTGTCTTTGTAAAATGGAAGTTCGGTTTCCCTTCAGAAAACACAGAACTCCCTCCCTCCCCTGTGCAGAAAGACAAGTCCTCTTGCCCAGGAGCAGAACATGGCTCTTGTTTCAGTTTGCTTTTGACTATTTGGTGGTGTGTTCACAAGCAGCTTTTGGTCCAGATGCAATCCAACATGAGGCAACAACACATTTGGGTTTCTATGTTGCTAGTTGTTTGCTAGTTGAATATGGCCTGAAAGCTCACCTTACAATGACCAAACCTCAGTAATAATCAAAAAGTCCAGACTAACAATTGCTGAGAAACATGTTGTGAGGACAGATCTCTTTTCCAAAAGAAATCTTTTCTTTAAAAAAATCACGTCTCTACAAACCACTTGATTCATATGGATTTAGTGATCGATTTTCAATGTGAAAACAGACTTCAATAAAAACATCTTCATTTTGTGTCCTGAAGATGAACAAAACAGCAAAAAAGTATGGATTTGCAATGACATAAGGGTGAGTAAATGATTCACTAACCTTTTAATATGCAAGTGAGAGGTGAGGGGACATAGACGTAAGCGATGGGGAAATCAGAGCAGGTGAACGAGATGCTCAGAGTTGGTGCCAGCATATTTGAAGGCACACACACACTCACAGGCTGAGCTTTGAAGCCTCTATCAAAGGCTGCTGGAGTCAAGTGAGCAGACCAGACGCATGAAGCACGTCCTCACAAAAACCCACCAGAGTCACCGCTGTGACCAGACCCTGCAGCAGAAGCTCCGCAAGACCTTGAGTTAACACACAAATGCACACACGTCTCGCAGCTTGAAAGCAGATGAGGTTCACTGCTTTACACGGCCACACAGAACCAGTTGTAAGCAGTAATTTTCATTTCACTACTCTGGATGAGACATGCAGCAACGTGTCCTTTTGTGGAAAGAGTACAGAAAAGTTCTGACTTTATTTTTAACCTACTCAAAGTTACTTATGGGCGTCAAGGTGGTGCAGTGGGCAGCACGATCTCCTCACAGCAAAAAGGTTGCTGGTTCGAGCGTCAGCTGGATCAGTTGGCGTTTCTGTGTGGAGTTTGCATGTTCACGTGGGTTTCATCCGGGCGGTCTGGTTTCCCCCACAAGTTCAAAGACATGCCATATGGGTAAATTGGGTAAACTGAAATTGTCCATAGTGTATGTGTGTGAATGAGTGTATATGGATGTTTCACAGTGATGGGTTGCAGCTGGAAGGGCATCCGCTGCATAAAACATACACTGGACAAGTTGGCAGTTCATTCCGCTGTGGCGACTCCAGATTAAAAATGGGTCTAAGCCGGAAAAAAAAAGAATAAATGAAGTTACTTTTATTGGGAGCTTGGGAAGTTTTACACCATATGTTAAATCTCAAGTAAAAATCTAGGAGTTATCTTGGATTCTGAGCTTTGTCTAGAAAAACAAATTAGCTCAATCATTAAAAATATTGTAGTTCATCTTTATTGCGCATTGTTGTAATTCATCATACTATTATTTTTTTATTTTTTTATTGTTATTTTAATCTGTTTTAGAATGTGTGTTTTGGCTTTGTTCAGCACTTTGGTCAGTGCCAAACTAAAGTTAAATGTGCTTTTTAAAAAACTTTACTTTCTTACTTACAAGGTTACAAAGTACTTTAGCACTTAACGTGATTTAAACCTGCACTATATATCTTATTTAATAATATAATATAAAAGAGCTATATCTCAACTATGGTTGCTGTTGGAAGTGGTGTTAGGGAGGCCAGCAGGGGCGTCTTAATGCCCCAGTAAAGTGAAGGCGACACTATACTGTAAGGGAGTGCCGTCTTTCGGTTGAGAGGTTAAATCAAGGTCCTGACTTTCTGTGTTCATTAAAAATACCATGGTACTTCTTGTTAAAGAGTAGGGGTGTAACCAAGATGTCCTGGCTAAACGCCCTCCATTGGCCCTTTACCCATCATGGGCTCCCAATCATCCTCATCCACCAAATTGGCTCTATCACTGTCTCTTCACTTCCCCTATAGCTAGTGTGTGGTGTCCTGTGGCTGCCGTCACATCATCCAAGTGGATGCTACACACTGGTATCATACTGTGTATGACTCTATGTGTGACAAATGAAATTGTATGAGTTGTAGTTTGTATGAGTTGTAGTTTCATGTCTTTTTATGCATGAACTGATCCTAAATATTCACCAAAAGTTTTGAAAATATCCTCATAAATACAGTCAGTTTAAAGTGAATGAGTACTGCTGGGAAAAAAACACTCATTTGTTCTTATTTTATTAGCATATAATGTTTTCAATAGTGTTTAAAATTTATACAATTTGGTTTTGTATTGAAAATTTTGTTAAATACATTGAAAGTGTTCTGTATGATGTTTTTGTTGATAATGTTTAGCTGCAACAGAGCATTTTGCAAAAATGTAAAAAAAAAAACAGAAATGTGTTTTGTCTAATTGAAATTAAAATTTATAATAATAATAACAATAATAATTACAACAACAACAACAACAATAATTACAACTTTATTTTTACATAGCACCTTTAAAAGTAGCATCTCAATGCACTTTATAGACAAAAAGGATGAATGCAAAAAAGTAATAATAAAAAATAATAAAAAACACAAAATAATAATAATAGTAATAGATCTTAAAATCAAATAAAAGTCAAATAAGATCAAACAAAAGCTACCCTAAAAAAGTAAGTTTTAAGAGATGGTTTAAAATGACCACATCTGCATTGCGAGTATCAGAGGGTAAATAGTTCCACAATTTAGGTGCCAATGAAGAGAATGCCCAGTCTCCCATACATTTTAGCCGTGTTGACTGAGCAGTTAAAAGACCAGTATCAGACGAGCGTAAAGCACATCTAGGAGTGTATGGGATTAAAAGCTCAGATAAATGTTGGGGTGCTAGACCATTCAAGGCCTTGAACACAAGCATGAGGAATTTAAAATCTGACAAAAAAAAAGCCACTGCAGATTTTTCAAAATAGGGGTTATGCGCTCTCCTGCACTGGTCCTAGTCAGAATTCTAGCTGCTGAATTTTGTACTAATTGTAACTTGTTTAGTGTAGTTTATGAAGCTCCAGCCATCAAAGCATTAAAATAGTCAATACGCGAAAATACAAAGGTGTTAATTCATTTTTCAGCAACAGAAAATGGCAGCATGGGACAAATGTTTTGTAGATGGAAAAAATGATGTCTTGACTGTGTTCTGCACATGCGGTTTACATGTACAGTTGGCATCAAATACCACATCCAGATTTTTTTGTTTAGTTTGAAACTCTATAGCAGAGCCATCCAAATGTAGGGAAGTCTGCTCCTTTGCGCAGCTGATGTGGTAAGCCAATAAGCATTATTACTGTCTTATCACTGTTTAGACATAAGACATTTTCAGACATCTATTTTTTAATCTCAGAAAGGCACTGGGGGAAAAGGACACAGCCATATTGACATCTGTTTTGAGTGTATAAATATTTGAGAGAAATGTATGAATTACAAACTAAAGAAAACTGTTCATTTATGGATTTCTTTAAGTGTGTATTTTATCAAATTACAAAAAGAAAATGGGTTAAAATAGGTCAATTGCACAAAAAAATACAGAAAATGGACAAATGTACTCAAGCACTGTAACTACATTATTTGTTGTTAGTTACATTCCACCACTGCCTGCTGTCTCTTTGATATTAATCACAGCACTCTATGTGTTTAAATGGAGTAAAACCTCCAAAAAGAAGGATTGAATGAATGAGTGAACGACTGAAAGAAGAAATAGCAGAAATACTGGCTCATAAAAATAAGTCCATCTTCCCTCCACACAGAATAAACACCCCTCTTCCTCTTCCCTCTGTCCAATTATCCTGGCTGCCTGATTCCAACAGATTCAGACATTTACACAAATATCCACTTAATGCATATTAATAGCAAACTCTAATAAAAGTATGACTCTGATAATGAGAGAGAGAAAAATCTTTCCTTTTTGAAGTGAGGTTTTAAAAGCAGACATGCGAGCCAGGGGTTGAATTTTAAAGCGGCAGCAGCGAGGGGATCGAGATGTGGTTTGAAGTTCTTGATAGACGGAGAGAGAGAGAGAGAAGAGAGTGAATGGTGTGCTGGGAGACTGAGAGAGACACTTTGGGGTCATCTGAACTTTAAAGGTGCTAAAAGGAGTATCAGACGAATCTTTCGGTCTGAACTCTTTACACTACGACGGACTGTAATCCGTTAAACTGACTAACAGCGTATCAGTCTCGTTCTGATGGACAGGAAATTGACCATCTTGGATGTAATCGCTATATTAAAGATGGCTGGTGTGTTGTGCTACACTCGTGAGGCGACAGCACTACCTACTCCACCACCACGTCGCCTTATTATTATTATTGTTATTAATATTATTATTATTTATATTATTAGTGGTAGTTGTAGTGGTAGTAGTAGTCGCAGTAGTAGTAGTAGTAGTAGTATTAGTAGTAGTAGTAGTATTAATGGTAATAAAGGGGCATGAATAATTTTGAGCTTGACTATACAGTATATAAATGTGACCAAAACCAGTAAAAAGAAAAGGGATTTAAATGATTCAGAATGTACACTGTTGCATAACTAGATTTAAAATATAAATGTAATAGCCCCTTTCAAACATACGGGCCTTTCCGGAAAATTACCGGCAATTTCCAGAAAGGGATCATGTGTGAACAGGCCCTTTTTGAAAATACCGGTAAAAAGAGAAGTTGTATTATTACTGGTAGTTTGCCGGAGTGCTGCTCTGAGGGAACGTAGAAGGAAAAATGCCGGAAAGAGCGCCTTCACGCTTAAAACGCGCTGACGTGAGACATCTACTTCAACCAATCAGAACATTCAGACGTATTCACATCCGCGCTGTTTATGAAGATAAAAGCCTTTGAATATTTTTCCAGACACATTTAGCTGCTAGATGTTAGTCATTTCTATGTTCTTCTTAATGCCAACTGTAAAAAATTATCGATAAACTGCTTATAATAAGCCGTTGTTTGCTTACCTTCAAGCTCTGTTTCAGTCGCTTGACGCATGTGCACGTGAAGCAGCCTGTGACACCAGCACACACGCGTATTATGTACATCCCGACATGCAACAGTGTTTGTCTGTATGTTTTCATCGAAGTTGTTCACAATATTTATCCATCCACAGAGTTTGTAATGTAGTCAAATGTTTACAAATACAAGCGCAGCCATTTAGAGCTCATGTCTGGTTAATAATGTCAGAATTTACTGGTATTTTGGAATGGATGTGCACGTGAATGGGCTTTTCTGGAAAAATTCTGTAACATCCTTGCCTGTGTGATCAGCGCTAAAGACTGGAGCAATTATTTGATTGAAACTACATACAATAAGAAAGCAGCTATTTAAAATTGTAATAAATATTTAACAATTTAACCATTTTTTTACTTTTAATAAAGTAGTAGTAGTAGTAGTAGTAGTAGTAGTAGTATTAATGGTAATAAAGAGGCATATATAATTTTGGGCTTGACTAAACAGTATATAAATGTGACCAAAACCAGTAAAAAGAAAAGGGATTTAAATGATTCAGAATGTACACTGGTGCATAACGAGATTGAAAATATAAATGTAATAGCCCCTTTCACACATACAGGCCTTTCCAGAAAATTACTACTTGATGACTCCAAATTAAACTTGATGACTCCAAAATGACCGGTAGTGTATTTTTCTGTCTTTTCATACAAAATATTTATATTGTATACAGTTCAAACTAATAATAATAAAAATACGTTACTATCGATTTAGGATATAACAGAAAGTGTTCATCAAGAGCTATGCTTCTTTCCTTAATCTATCATTTTTCCTTCAAATCACTGCTAGACAATGACCAAAAAAGTCCAAAAAATAAGAAGCCTCAATAAAAATACACGCACTCATGCAGTTCAAAAACCTTAAATCATTGCATAGCAAGAGAGAGAGCAGCTTACTGCTTTGAAGCAATCAAAAAAATGACATCCATGAGAAAAAACTGATTCTATTACTCTAAAATGAAGCTCCGAGCTAAAAACTGTCCTACATGTCAAAGTGCAGCAGTTGGATTGGCTGAAGCTCCTCAGGCGTTTCTACACCTGCACTCCGTCATGTCAGTCAGCATGTGTTGTGTTTCTGGTTCACCGTGCACATGAATCAATAATCAACATTCTAGCAGCTAATACGCTGTTTCCGCGATCATGATTGAGCCCTGTGAGGGGCCTCCGCACAGTGGGAAAAGCCACACAATAGTCTAAATGACTGGTTTGAAAACTTCCTCTGCTATCTTTCTCTCTCTCTCTCTCTCTCTCTCTGTGTGTGTGTGTGTGTGTGTGTGTTTGGCTCACTTTCAAAAGACACCGCAAACACATGTGGCAATCAATTCCCACCGCTTTCCACAATCTAATCAGATTTCCTTCTGAAACGTCCATTAATCTTTAAACTGCAGATAGATCAAGTGAAATATGATCGCTTCAGCAAACTCTAAAACTGCCTTACGGTAAAGGTTAGATATATGGAGCAGCTCATTTTGTCTCAGGACGCAGGATCTGTGCTGAGATCTATGGATCAATGTTGCTATATCAGCTGTGATTCGCTCGGAGAGTCTGACCAGTCTGGCCAGGCTTTAGTTACGCTCTGTGGAGCTGCACTGGATAATGATGTCCAGACAGGTGAGATCCGTATCAGTAAACGCGTCTCTGGCAGACCTAAATGCCAAGCACATAGACTCGGCTGCAGGTATGGGGTTAGATCAAGGGACACACTTTTTTTCTACTTCAATTAACTTTGCTGGAGCTCAGTGGCAGCGCTGGGATCAGACCCTGTCGTTTTTTGGATGGATAGCACCAGTGCTAGGCTGTGACTATCTGGATCTGATAAGAGGAGTTGTATCTCTCACTGTTAAAGAGATAGTACATCCAACCAATCCTGCAATTGACGGCCAAATAGATCTGAACATCATCGGTATAACAATGAAAGGAGATGTTGTGCTTTCTAGAAATATACCCTCAGAGCAATGTGTATTAAGAAAACAGCAGAGATGCCAAAATGGACCCCCGGGGAATGCCACACAGACGAGAGGCAGAAGGGGAAGAAAACTAACCAAAGTTCAACAGATAAACTTCTCTCTACTTTAATACCGACACACTGTTCAAGTCTGGACAATGGAATAAAGTGGCTGACAATGCCACAAAGCCACAAACAAATCCAAAAGAATCATTAATTAAAGAAAATAATCATAAAGTCTTAAAAGATCAGTTTCAGTACTATGTCGTGGATAAAACCAAACTGGAATTTTTCATAAATACTAAACTCATTTTAATACAACTCTCAGCAAATCAGAGTTGAGAATTATGTCTAAGATTATATACAATTGCAGGATCTAGATACTTCTTTATAAAAAAAAGCATTTACCCACATGTAATAATAATAATAATAATAATAATAATAATAATAATAATAATTCCTTACGTTTTTTAATGCTTTTCTGGGCATTGGACATGCTTCCATCAGGGTGCAGCATCCACCTGGATGAAGCAACAGCAGCCATATTGCGCCAGACTGCACATCACACACTAACTGATCGGTGGAGAGGAAACAGAGTGATGAAGCCAACTATGATAAGGGGATGGTTAGGAGGTCTTGATGGGCAGAGGCCAGTGGGCAAATTTAGTCAGGATGTCGGGGTTAAACCCCTACTCTTTTTCAAAAGACATCCTGGGATTCTTAACAACCACAGAGAGTCAGGACCTCGGTTTAATGTCTCATGTGAAAGAGGGCACTCACTGAGCAGTATAGAGTCCCCTACGCTATACTGGGGCATTAGGACCCACACAGACAGCAGGTTGATACCCCTGCTGGTCTCACTAACACAGCCTTGCTGGTCTCACCAGGCACAGCCTTGCTTAGTTTCAGTGGGCGACCATGTGAGAGTTGCAGAGAGCTAGCTGCTGGCTAAAACTTGTAAACAACTTTTAAAACCCCTAAGAGAAGAGTTGTATTAGCCAAAGGTACAATACTTGATCCAACAGTGTTGAACTTTAATGAGTCTAAATGTGCAGGGATACTGTCAAAATGGGAGGTCACTTATTTCTTCAGTATAAGGTGGGTTCTTAGTGATTCTTAAAATGCATGTTGGGCGACACTGTGGCTCAGTGATTAGCACTGTCGCCTCACAGCAAGAAGGTCGCTGGTTCGAGTCCCAGCTGGGTGAGTTGGCATGTCTGTGTGGAGTTTGCAAGTTCTATCCCCGAGTTGGCGTGGGTTTCGTCCGGGAGCTCTGGTTTCCCCCACAGTCCAAAGACATGGGGTATAGGTGAATTGGGTAAACAACTAAATGAATGCTTAAGTCTATTTAACTGAATGTATTGTTATCGCATTACAACATCGATGCTGTAAAAACTTCAAAATGTTGTGAAATTGACAATAGTCACATTAAGCTTTCACCGGGCGTTTATCGTTGACTTTAAAACTCTAGCTGTGCATAGAGCTCATTGGTTTGTGCAAGAAATCTTTAAATTATTTTTAAGATTTTAACTGTAATTCACATCCTTGGCAAGAAGTCTTGTATGCATATGCAACAGTCTAGAGTGCATGATTCCTCTCGCATAATAATGTACTGTATGTGCAGGCGTGCATGTGGATTAAAGGTAATGTTATAAATAATGTGCGTTCACTCCATTAGTGTAATTACAAGATTGCAACAAGTAAAAGCTATTCATGCCCTCATACAGCTTATAATTACAACGTATAATGTTGCTGTGCAGACAAATTGGTGAAATTTGCCACTTGCAATTGTAGAGTGTAAAAACACTTTCTGCTTTCTCATTGTTACAGTTGCAGTGTTTTCATACTTCCAGGTGAAGTTGGTCAAATGCAGTAAAACGAGCATGACAACAAGTGATCCTGTTTAAAGCCCTATGAAGATTTTTGGGCCTTATTGCAAATATGCTTGGCTTAGGTTAACCTATAAACATTTATACTCCAAATAATAACATTTGTGCATTTAAACATTGCACTAGCTATGTTTTCATCCAAAAATGCTAAATAGTTCCGGAGGTAATTAATAATATAATAACACTAATATTGAAACTATTAAGACGTTTTAGAATGACCAAAACAACATTTCAGATGTTTTACAATGTGCTCAGCCTGCTGGTTTGTCTATTCACACACATTTTTATTGTCACATGATCTCTTATAACAAAATCGCATGACTTTTTTAGTGCGCATACTGGAATTTATTTGCTAAAAGTGTTTTCACTGTAGTTTATGCACATTTTTTCTCATCGAATAAAAAGTTTATCCCTCTCAGTTTTTTTTTTGTAAGAAATTTCTAAATGTATGCACATCTTGGCATTTCCATCTCCAAAATGCGCATTAAACAGGTGGATGAAAACATATACGGTCCATCAATATAGATCTGCAACTCTGATGACATCACACCCGTAACTTTGTATTAGTGGTGTAATGGAACACGAATCTCATGTTTCAGATCACACTATGGTTTTTGAGTCACAGATCAGACCATTTTTTGGATCAGCAAAAAAGGGAGACAAATGTCATGTGCCTTTTCTATTTATACAAAAATATTACTGCAAAATATAATATATAATATAAAATATAATAATTTTAATAAAAATAAAAATCAAGAAAGAACCATCTGAAAAAAAGAAAAAAAATTCAATAAGAAAAATGATCTTTGCTACTGTTGCTGATAATGCTAAATATAGAAATCTAACATCTTGTACAACATATCATATTTATTTTCAATTAATGATTCAACAATTCACACATAAAACTTCATGTTTCATTATAGGTGGATAATTTTTTTGATATAGGTGGAGACATTTATAAATTTGTAGAAAGGCAAATGATCATTCTGATAAGATCAGGAACTGGTGTGTGGACTTTGGGGGTTTTACGATGTGGTCACATGTTAATTGGTCAGTTTGTATGTCTCAGTATTTAAGCTTTGGTCACATGGTCAAGAAAGATACAAAATAGTTGGTAAACTTTGCTCTGCCCTCTTTTCCTGCCCTGCTCCTCTCCAGCTTCTCTGACTCTATTACAATCAGGCTCTCTTTTGGAACCTGATTGGCAGTTGGCATTTCTGTGTGGAGTTTGCATGTTCTCTCTGTGTTGGCGTGGGTTTCCTCCAGGTGAAAACCTATTCAATGACATAATTTTAATGGTTGCTTGTCGCCACCTATTGGTTAAACAATGTAATTGCTACAACATTCACCAGCGCCAAGTTTCATTAAACGATGATTTTAATCTTTACCATAAACATCAGTGTTTATATCTGAACTATAAACTGTTTTCCCAGTACTTCTGTGTTATTTAATTGTTTGTAACTAACTGAAAAAGGGTAAAAACTGAATCTCTCTCGATCAAATGCTGATTTTAATGCAGCGCTTTGAAGAATTATTAAACACATGCAAATCATTATCAATTATCATTCAAGTTGTGTGGGTTTGAATTGAGATCATGATCTTTTAATGTTTAATTGTGCAGATTTACAATGAATGCATTCATGCAGACTAAACTAACATTGACAGAAACACCTTTAATTAATGCCATAAGAAAGCATTTAGGTCCCAGCACAACTTTTTCCGTCATCACTATATTTTACAGGGAAGCCAAAATGCTTTCATACACATGATTTGAATGACGCGGAAGGCAATCTCTCTGCAATTGTTATAAAAGTTGGATTAACCTACGAATTCAAAAAACAGTTATTAATCCACAGGTCACGTGCCATTCGAACTATGGGTTGTGATCCGTTACACCCCTACTTAGTATATCATCAAATTTTTCGTCCAGTCAAATGCATTTCTAGATATAAGTTATGTGCCCCTATACAACAAATAGACATTAATATAGTGCACTAAATGGTGGATACATAATTTACATAATTTAAGAATCAAGGGCTACGATTTCGGCTAAAAGTCTTCTTTAAAGGTCTCCTGAAGAAAAAAAATAACCTGCATGTTAAATGGCCTAAATATGAGTAAATTAACAGCATTTTTGGAGGGAAACAGTTGCTATAAAAGAGCAAGATTGCTACTGCGGTTGGACGTTCTAGTGGAGATGAGGGGCACAATGTTAAACCCTCTTGGCCTCAATCATCCCATCATCAGCTCCTCTCGGCTGTATTTGTGTCCTTGTAATCAGCATGTCTAATCCTACAGCTGTTCACAATCCGTCATTTATCTTTCGAAAGGTCATTCCTCTACATTCCCTTTAGCAAAACAACACGGTACATTTTCGAGGCTTATGTTGATGGGCTTATGGAAGCAAAGAACAATTTTCACCTGGTGACTAGAAATGTGGCAAATAAATGACATGTTCTCCCTGTGAGTCTTGGCTATTTACAGATGATGCTGTGGAAGAGTTCACACTTCATCCTCCCCGACGCTGAGAGGAGAATCTCATTTCAGTATCTCCCCTACTCAAAAATGTCAAAGGATAGCTGCTCTGTGGGAATGGATATTGCACTTGAAAAAACCTGCTGGCTGTGAAGTGCCATGCTGTTTAAAAAGGTGTACACTGTTTAGAGCTGGTTGGATGCTAGTCTATCTTAAAATAGCAAGAAATTACTCATTTCAGCCATCATGTGCTCAGTAAGGATGCATTCGTTGATCAAAAGTGACAGCAAAGACATTTATAATTTTGTAGAAAGGCAAATGATCATACTGATAAGATCAGGAACTGGTGTGTGGACTTTGGGGGTTTTACGATGTGGTCACATGTTAATTGGTCAGTTTGTATGTCTCAGTATTTAAGCTTTGGTCACATGGTCAAGAAAGATACAAAATAGTTGGTAAACTTTGCTCTGCCCTCTTTTCCTTCCCTGCTCCTCTCCAGCTTTGGACTCTATCTTCTCTGACTCTATTACAATCAGGCTCTCTTTGGAGCCTGATTGGCAGTTGGCATTTCTGTGTGGAGTTTACATGTTCTCTCTGTGTTCGCGTGGGTGTCCTCCAGGTGCTCCGGTTTCCCCCACAAGTCCAAAGACATGCGGTACAGGTGAATTGGGTAGGCTAAAATGTCCGTAGTGTATGCGTGTGAATGAGTGTGTATGGATGTTTCCCAGTGAGGGGTTTCAGCTGGAAGGGCATCCGCTGCATAAAACATGTGCTGGATAAATTGGCGGTTCATTCCGCTGTAGCAACCCCTGATTAATAAAGGGACTAAGCCGAAAGAAAAATGATTGAATGAATTAAGTTAGCTTGATCGATAACATGAAGAAATTGTGTGGAACCCAGAATCAGCCAGGCCATATAGTATATCAATTATTATAGATCATTTTGAGGGATGTAAACAATAACAATGGTTTTAACGTGTTTATTTTCCTGAGCTTCTGAGAATCCAAAAAGGTCCACATATGGATAAATAATTTTATGACAGCTGTTTTAGCGTTAAGATATGATTAAATTGCCTCTTGTTACAGTTATGAAATAGTTTGACAACAAGCAGAAAATGTTGATGGGCCAATGACATGACCACATTGAAATAGTCTATAAAGCTGTGTAATAGTTATTCTAGTTTACATATGCAGAACTTTTCAGCAGTGAAACAACTTCAAGAAAAGGCTGTAAATATAAACCTGTCCTCTTTTAAACTGAACTCAAAGCTATTCAGAGCCTATCATCAGCAGACGGTGAGTGTGTTTGTGCAGAGGAGTGAGATAAAGAGTATTCCACCCACCGCTGCGGTGTCTGTGCGACCACGGACCTCTCTGTTAGTTGCTTTGTTTATGTCTGTATAGTTTGTTAGCTCTGTCCTTGATGTGCATGGTGCAGAAGCCCCCCGGAGCCTCCGCCGCATCAGGTGCCGCTATGATCAAAGGCTGACGCGAATGCCGCGCTCCTCCCTCTTCCCCTCTTACGACTGCTTTTCACTCCTTTCTTCTCATGTCTAGTCATTTGCATCATCCTTTTCTCCGAGACGTGTGCACGGTTTCATGCCTCATAACTTGCAGTTTTTTTTTTCATACCTTTGTTCGAAAACTAATCCTTTTTAAGAGAAAATGTCACCTTTAAAAGGAAAAACAAACGTGGTGGGAAAGCACATGCTGAGCGAGACTGCAAACCTGCATGACTAAGGGCGTTAAATGCAGTATATGATAGTAATACCTAAAAGCTTTCAATAATCATTATATTTCTTTGAGAATAGAGATGCTTACACCATGTTTAAAACATTGAATACACAGAGGGAAAAAATCTTTTTAATGACTTCCAGATTGGTTCATTTTTCCAGATGATGAACAATAAAGCATCGTAAACAGAATACATTCTTTAAATCTTTAAATCTTTAAATCTAAGACTTTAAATCTAACATAGAAAAATAGCTTCTTATTATTTAATATCTTAGTCCAAATCTGACGAGTTTTGTAGATGTGTTTGGATGTGCAAGCATCACAGTGTAAGCACAACTACATACAACTCTTATTATCTACTGTTAAGATTTCTTTACATCAATCCTATATTTATTCATTCATTCATTTTCCTTCGGCTTAGTCTCTTTATTTGTCAGTGGTCACCACAGTGGAATGAACCGCCAACTTATCCAGCAAATGTTTTACGCAGTGGATGCCCTTCCAGCTGCAACCCAGTACTGGGAAATACTAATACACTCTCACATTTATACACTAGGACCAATTTCATTCATTCATTTACTTCGGCTTAGTTCCTTTATCAAGGGTCCCCACAGCGGAATGAACCACCAACTTACCCAGCATATGTTTTACACAGCGAATGCCCTTCCAGGCACAACCCAGTACTGGGAAACACCCATACACTCTCACATTCACACACATACTGTACACTACGGCCAATTTAGCTTATTCAATCCACCTATAGCGCATACCTTTGGACTGTAGGGAAAACCGAAGCACCCGGTGGAAACCCACACCAACACGGGGAGAACATGCAAACTCCACACAGAAACACCAACTGGCCAAGCCAGGGCTTGAACCTTGGCCTTCTTGCAGTGAAGCGACAGTGCTAACCACTGAGCCACTGTCCAATATTATAATATATATTTATAGTACTCTAATATTGTGTACTCTGCTGCTATGAAGTACTGCCATCCAGAACTAAGTTACAATATTGACTGTTATTCTATGCAATGTTATTCTTTAATATTGGATTACAATAGATAATTATACATGTATGCACATTTAGTAAAGTTTGAGTTTCAGTGATGCAGATACCAAAACCATCAAACCAATTAGCTTAGAAATACTGCACTATGGTAAGAGTGCTTTGAGGTGAAAACACAGTACTGTAATTACTAATGAAAATTATCAGAATTTAATAACAGAACCTGTTGGAATTTACTCTTAGAAATTGTTATTAGGAATTTCAGCTATTAATTTTTTTAGGTAAGTAAGTGCTTAAACATTTTGTCGGCTAAAACTTGACTAAACTAAAACAGGTTGACAAAAAGTTTGCCTAAATATGATTACACTACTTGACAAAAGTCTTGTCGTCGATCCCAGTTCCCAACAAATAATAACTTGACTTCTAGTTAATCATTTGGAAAAGTGGCAGAAGGTAGATTTTTCAGATAAATCAACTGTTGGACTGCATCCCAATCATGACAAATACTGCAGAAGACCTAATGGAACCCTCATGGACCCAAGACTCTCACAGAAATCAGTCAAGTTTGGTAAAGGAAAAATCATGGTTTGGAGTTACATTTAGTATGGGGGCATGCGAGAGATCTGCAACATCAACAGCCTGAGGTATCAAGATATTTGTGTTGCCCATTACATTATAAACCACAGGAGAGGGGTAATTCTTCAGCAGGATTCTCATACTTCAGCACCCACATCAAAGTTCCTGAAAGCAAAAAGGTCAAGGTGCTCCAGGATTGTCAAGTCCAGTCATCGGACATGAACATTATTGAGCATGTCTGGGGTAAGATGAAGATTGAAGATGAATCCAAAAAATCTTGATGAACTCTGGGAGTCCTGCAAGAACGCTTTATTTGCCCTTCCAGATGACTTATATTGCCGAGTCATGGCAGAGATTTCTAGATGCAGTCGTCCAAGCTCATAGGAGTCATACACAATATTCATTCTTTTTTCCACTGCACCATGTCTTTATATTCTATACTGTACATTATTTCTTTTATGTGACAAGACTTTTGTCTAAACAAATTGAAACCTTACTTTCCTAATTATATAATTAAAAATCAAGGCATGATCATATTTAGTGAAGTAGGCGTGATCTAGAGGTCTTTGCCTTTCATATAAGCCACTTCTGATACCAAATGATCAATAGAAGTCAAGTTATTATTTGTTGATCCTAAAACTTGGCTAGGCAGCTGTGAGGTAGTGTATATTTAAAAAAATACATTTGATACAGAACAAAGAAAAATAGCTGACGACCTGAAAAAAATAAATGACGAACTCAAAAATAAATATTTATTAATTGGTCTTTTCCTGTATGAAATAAAAGCAAAATAAAAGCAGATTTTTTTTCACAATCACTATTTTATTTAAATTTTGAAATAGCTGTTTCCAATGAGCCTACAGTCTGCTGCTTTGTCCCCTGTATGCCTCAAATCCCCTGAAATGCCCCAACGTCCCTCATTACGTCCTTCCCCGTCGTCCCAGAGTGCTCACCTCAGCAATACATACATTATTATGAGGACTTCTGTCAGCTACACAATAGAAACATCCCTACTTTTAATCATACACCATCCAGCTGGGACAGAGAGAGCCTCCTTCACCCCTCCACCCTCTCCTCCCTTCTCATGTTTCTTCTTTTTTTCCCTCTCTTGCTCTATCCATTCATCTCTCTCTCTCTCTCTCTCTCTCTTTCTCTCTCTCCCAGAAGCCGTAGTGATGAATAGTTCAGCGCTGGCATCTGATGCCCACCAGCAAGAGGCAAGGCCCTTTTCAACAGCTCTCCTGGATCAGGAGGGGAAAAGAGATTAATTAATCCGGCAGACTGGGAGGCAGGACACTTTGGGTATAGAGTTTGTGTTCCTGCACGGAGGCTGATGAGCTCTTTAAATAAACGCCACAAGGGTACAGACCAGAGCAGCCAGAGGCAGGGCATATGAGACCGTCCTTGACCTCCCAGCACACACACACGCACACTCCCAAACTGTTCCCACAGAGACTACAGCCGCACAAACCCACAGTCCAGCAGACTTTTATTTTTTGCGAGGGGGAGGGTAATAAATCCGCCTGGGTCTGCTTTTAAACACAGGCCATGCCTCAGCGCACCTACATTACCACGCCATATGATACTGTACGGAGGAGGTAAATGATGTCATCATTCTGACCGCTGCCACGTCCTTCAAAGTGGACTGTACTATTGGAATTTACTTGCCGTGATCCGGAATTTTTGGACTTTTTCTTACATTTAGGAAGGAGCTTTAATTCAATATTGCATTGAAAGCACTCTTTTATTAACTTTTTTTGGCACCCACAACCAGTGTTTAATTAGTTAATACGGTATTACTGTTAATTTTTAGGTATTTTTATAACATATTTGCCTTAAACAGAGTATGAAATTTGAACAGTTTTGTTTAAATAATTCAAAGAAGCAGACTAAGTGTATGCATATATATTATACAAACATAGTATAAATGATGGTTCAGATATTTTGCATAACTAACAGATATTTTCAATAAAATGACAATTGCACATGTGTTCACACTTTAGAATTAGGTTTTATTAGTTAATGCATTTCCTAATATGAAGTGAACAATACTTGTACATTATTAATTTTAGTTCAACATTTCGTCACCTTGGAATTATAAGGTTCTATCTGCATTCTGAATGATTTTGAAATACTGAGCTTCAAAGTTTTTGCATTCATAGCAAACAGTGTACCATTTGATTTTTAAATAAAAAGTCTTAAAATATAAACAACTTATAAAAAACATTCCATAATGTAAATAAGTTGTCATTTAATAATAATAATTAATTTTGACAAAAATGTCAGATAGAACCTTATAATTCTAAGGTGACAATTTACTGATGCATCATTACAATCCAAGTTCCTGCTTGTTAACATTTGTTAATGCACCATGAGTTAAAATGAACTAACAATGAATGACTGTACTTTCATTAACTAACATGAACAAATACTGTAATAAATGAGTTGGTCATTGTTTGTTTGTGCTAGTAAATGCATTAACTAATTTGAACTAATACAATCTTATTGCAAAGAAACAATGGAGTCAGAAATAATGACAAAATATTGTATTTCTGAAATATGGTGTCTTTGCTTTCAAATGTTTCATGTTTTTATTTATTATTGTATTAATCTAATATCACTATACTTCTGTATGGATTGTTTGTATATTGCTTGTTTTATTGTCAATTGTTTTACATTCCATGGCGACCCCAGATTAATAAAGAGACTAAGCCAAAAAGAGAATGAATGAAAATAAAATAAAATGTTTCATGTTTTGACAAATATAATGTTCAGCGTTTAAGTATAATTTGTGTTTTTATAATAAAGCAAATAAAGGAGTTTCAAAATAATTTTAAGAGTCTTTACAGGGATTTTAAGTAGTGGTGGTGAGCCAAGAAGGGCATTCACACATGCACTCATACAATATGACCAATTTTGTTTATCCAATTCACTTATGGCACATGTCTTTTGACCGTGGGGGAAACTAAAGCACCCAGAGGAAACCCACACAAACATGGGGAGAACAATCAAACTTCACACAGAAACGACAACTGGCCCAGCTAGAAGAAGTGACCTTGTTGTTGTGAGGTGACAGTGCTAACCGCTGAGCCACCGTGCCACCCCTAAAAAGTAATTCAACTAATATTTTAATGATGTAATTAGTAATAAATGACTATTTTTGAAGTAACTTACCAAACACTACCCACAACTTTGGCATTGTAAGTGCAATGCTCTACAATTTGAGCTACAGGAAGGAATATTACCTGTAACTTAAAAAAAAAAAAATCTTATTTAGTATTCAACAGAAGAAAGAATCTAATCGAAGTCTGGAATCACTTGAGGATGAGTAAATGGTGAGTAATTTACATTTTTGAGTGAACTATCCCTTTAACATGATCTGGAGTTGTTCAAATTTACTATGGAATAATAATCAATGATCCAATTTTTGACATGTTTCTTGTTATACCAAAATAAATAATACAATGCTAAAATGCAAAGATTTAGTCTAAACTGAAATCTAAACTGATTGACTAATTTGTTTGACTAAATATGATCAAAATGCACACACACACCCAAACTGTTCCATCAGAAACTCAAGCTCAAACTCACAGTCCAGCACTGGTGCCGCCCAGAATTTTGATGTTTTTGGAAGGGGGAGGGTAATAAACGTGCCTGGGTCTGCTTTTAAACACATGCCATGCCTCAGCACACCTACATTACCACGCCATATGATACTGTACGGAGGAGGTTAATAATGTCATCATTCTGACCGCTGCCACGTCCTTCAGACAAGCTGAACCGAACTGTTTACATGCCACTGACTGGGTTGTAATGTTAGGAGATGCCAGCCTTTCCAAAAAAAAAATCCCTACCTAAAGGTACTTCAGCAGCTGGATGGTACAGTGAGGATGTCAGATGAATTTAAATTTACATGAAATGCCAAAGGGTGTCAAGGAGTGTCATGGTCATATCATTGGTACACTGTTAAAAATGATAGTCAGGTAACCAATATGGTTTCATGTGGTGGCATCTCTGCTCACTGATCTGTTTCATTCACTGCACTTTAGACCATGATAATTAGAAATTAATTTTAAAATATATATATATATATTTGGCAGGTTACATTTCTGTTCTGTGATAATACAGACATGTTGTCCATTATTAAATGCTGGTAGAGTTTTTGTGTGAACTATTCCTTTAAGAATGAAATAATGAATAAATAACATGTAAAAAATGTACATTTAATGTGAGAAATGTAACTCATGCAACGTGACAGAACAGACATTAGTTCATTAATTTTCCTTTGGCTTAGTCCCTTTATTCATCAGGGGTCACCACAGCAGAATGAACCACCAATTTATCCAGCATATGCCCTTCCAGCTGCAACACTGCAAAACATCCATACAGACTCATTCACACACATACACTATGACATATTTAGTTTATCCAATTCACCTATAGCACATGTCTTTGGACCGTGGGAGAAACCGGAGCACCCAGAGGAAACCCACGCCAACACAGAGAGAACATGCAAACTCCACACAGAAATGCCAGCTATTGAAAATATGCAATATTGATGCAATATTCCTATAACTAGATCTAAGATGTAGTACTAGATGTAATATGTTATTTTATTTATACAGTTTAATACATATAACTACTGGCTAAAGGATTAAAGGTACTAATATATCACAGTATATACAGTTGTTACAACAGACCTTTTCAAACAAACAAACAAATAAATAAACAAATATAGAAAAAAATATATAAAAATTAATAATAAATGATAAATAAGTATTTAGAGAAGAATATAAAGTATATATATAATTGAATACAAATATATAAAGCTAAAACATAGTCATTTTTAAACAAACAAACAAACAAACAGATACATAAAAAGAAAGTAAATATTGTTAGAAAATCATAAAGTATTGACGTAATACATATATTATAAATTCAATTAAATGAACAATTATTAAATAGATATATGTAATATCATGATAAACATTGTACATATGTATATGTAGTACCATGACACATAAAATAATGAAAAATATACATTGATAGAACAAACTAATGTTTTGATGCAGTACTATTGTGTGTTTGTAGGCATATGATGGTAATAGTAATATCATGCTACCTTATAAAAACAAATAAACATTGATAGAAGGATCTAAAGTATATGTATATATAGAGAGAGCAATAGTAGTATGGTACATTTTAAACAAATACTCAAATAAAAATACTCAAAACAAATTAAATACTCACTGAAGATTAAAACAATTAGGCAAAATTATCATATGAAAATATGTATACAAAGATAATATAAAAAAATGGATAAAGCACTTTTATGTGTATATATGTAATATGACAACATGTAAAACAAATAATCTTTTACAATTATCTTAAATACTGCAATATCACACTATACAAATCTGCAAGGTGATCGGCAATTCTGATACCTTTCTTGGTAAGAAAACCAGAGAAACCAATTTAAAGATTTTTTTTTTATTTCTTACTGTTTGATTTTTTCCCCTATCCCATGAATCGAATTCAAATACTCTACAAGCTCACATCTGAATCTTCCACACAGAACGTGGTGTTTGCACTTGTCATTTAACAGATGGACTTCACCCAATGAGACTTACTCCAGACTAATTTCCCAGCCGGTCTCTTTGGAGCACCTGTGGTTAAGTGCCTTGCTCAAGGGCACTATGTTGATAGAGCGGGCCTGCAATCTAACATGAGCTATCAAATTTCTGGGTCATCTTACACGAGACTGAACCAGCAACCAAGTAGCAGTTTAGATCATTAACTACTAGGGTACCGGCAAACCGATAACACGTCTACAGCCTCAAAACATCCAACGACACTTAAAGGGGACACAATATGTCGCTTTTTATAAGACGTAAAATAAATCTTGACGTTTCCGCTCAAAATTACGCACAAATTACTTATTACAACTTGTCAAATTTGCATTACTTGGGAATGAGCAAAAAAAAAATTTGTGCATTTACCTTTAAATGCAAATGAGCTGCTGCTTTCCAGAAGAGGCAAGAGCTTTAACATGCTATTCTGACACTCAAAATCAAATAAATTAAATAAATAAATTAAATAATCGTTTAATCGAATCGATAAATTAATCATGATCGCGTTAAAATGTTCAGTTAATTGAGATTTTGATTTTAGGCAAAATCGCCAACGAGTGGGTATGACGGCGTTCCTTTTTGCACTAATTAGCTGACCACATACCACTGTATGGACGGCTTTTCCACTGTTACCAGATTGTCTGGTAGCTCGACATGTACGTCGAAGGACTTGAGACACAGAACAGAGTCGACCGCGACAACAGGGTTCGATTTTAATGAAGTATGGTTCCAGAAAGCAGGTAAGACAAAAACAGAATCCAAAAAATAAAACACACAAGTAAATAACAGGGTGAGAATGTGGTAAAATCTGAAAATGTGGTAAAAATCAGGGGGGGTTTCTTTTTCTGGATTGCTTTTTAAAACACTGCGGTTGGACTTAGGGAACGGGGTGGGCGGGTCAATCTGGGTTTTTGAAAACACTACTGGTTGGGTTTAGGGAACTGGGAGGGTGCATTAATCGATTGGTCAGTCAATTAGTCAACAGCAGCCTCAGGTGTATTTACATGAGAAAAGCAGGTGCGAATGGCACTTGCGAAAGAAATTTAAGATCTGAAAAAGCATACACAGTGGTCTCTGGTGGATTTGTGAAAAACAAAAACTGCAAAAAAATTTACCTCCTGGGACGTATTTTGCTCTCTCCAGAAATGTATACAGGGGTACATAATCAGAATGAGCCTGGGTTGAAAAGGGTTGCGCTGGCTTACCAAAACAAAGTTACGGGGCTGTTCTTTTTTACATTTTCTGCATGGTTTTATTATTTTAGCTCTCAAACACCGGAAAAAAATCATTTTTTTAAGCATATGTCCCCTTGAACAGAAAGTGCCTTGTAAAGTAGGCTATGATGTTCATCTATAGCGACTCCTCTGGAGACTCAGGAAGAGACACAAAGGAGAGGAGAACCTGGGGAAAATGGGAGCGCAGGGAAACTCCCATCTGTCTCCCACCCTCATGGAGGAGTGCAGTGACCCAAATAGAGGGGACGGGAATAGCAACAGGGTAGAAGAAGAAAGGAGATGAGGAGGAGGAGAAGAAGGAGAAGAGTTTCAGAAAGAAAGGCAAGAGAAGATGAGAGACGTTCTTCCTTCTTTGCATGTCTTCTCTGGGGTGTTTCATCAAACGAAACCAACCGAGAGAGCTGAGGTAATGGAGACAGGTACAGAAATGACAAAGGGAACAGACTTATTTTACATCGGTTAGGTCAGCTCATTCGTGTCGAATAGGTTTTATGGAATAAATGAATAAATAATTATTCTGTATATTCATGATTTGGTTTAATACACGACACTGATCTTACACTGCAATGTTCTTACAATACTTTATACAAAGCCAAAATAGAATTTAAATATTTTTTAAACACAAGTATTACCAAATAAGAGTATGGTGGTAACAATATTTGTTTTTTTAAGTTCAATATCACCACATATAAAATATAATCACACACACAGTAGATACAGTGCTCAGCACATATAAGTACACCCCTCACAATTCTATCTTTTAAATTCATATTTTTAATAAGAAGCTATACAGTATTATATTCGTGCATATACATTAGATTAGTCACTGAAGCGAACTGTACTAAAGCCAAATCTGGAGCTTATCCAACAAATTAACTGCAAATTACATGGTCCAAAAACTAGTACACCCAAATGTATATTTTATAGAAAAAATATTAAATACAAATGTTAAAAAAAAGAGGAAAAATCAAGAGAAATAAAAAAAGAAAAATTTTGTTGACATTTTGTAGGTTGTAATTTTTTTCGCAATATTTAGCTTGAATTAAATATTGTTATCTTTCAATTTCTAAATATTTTTGGTGACTAAAATATTATTTTAATAAATATATCTGTTTAATAAATCTGTTTTGTTTAAATACACCAAAATACATAGCCTATATTCACTGAGAAATGGATAAAAATATTTATTTTCAAAACTCAATTATGCTGAGCATTGTATATGCATACACTGTTGGTATACTATATGGTGCTTTTTAATCAAACTGACAGAGAAACCTAATATGATGATGAAATATTATAATATTTGAAAATATGATAATAATAATACCATGTTATTTTCGATAAGAAATTAAATGTTTTTGTAAAAATTCTTTATTAAAAATAGTTTAAATATTAATGCACAATTATCTTATGTATCTTATGTAAATAAGGTACTTTTTAACAAATATTACTATAGGGATCTAAAATAATGAAGATGATCACAATAATGATCACAATTTAAAAAAAAAGCTGAGGTAATAGGAGTTAACAAATATTAGTTTTTACATCAGGAATGGACTTGAATAGGTTTAACTATAATTATATGATAAATAATAACAATCCTGTTGTGATTACATGCCTATACTTTTTTAATTATTAAATAATATTAAATAATTAATTTTAAATGATTAAAATGCATTAACAATTAGTAAAAATGAATCTACTAATTTTGTACATTTAAATAAATTAAAATATAAAATGCACAAGATATACTGTATCATTACTATCCACAATACATATTGTTTTGCATGTGAGTACTGCACTTTATTATGACACATTATAATTATTATAACCCACACTATAAAAAGCGATTAGTTACTTTACATTTACTTTACTCTAATAAACCCCCATTGTAACTTGAAATTGTTAAGTTGGTAACTACATTTTTATAGTTTGCTTTTAATTTGTATGTGAGTAAACTGTTTTCCCAGTGATAGGTTGCAGCTGGAAGGGCATCCGCTGTGTAAAACATATGTTGGATAAGTTGGCAGTTCATTCTGCTGTGGTGACCCCAGATTAAGAAAGAGACTTAGCCAAAAAGAAAATGAATGCTTAAACCCACTGTAACTTGGAACTGTTCCGCTGATGTAACTAAATATGTAATACTATACTCATATGTTCATTTACTTCATAATTTTAAGGCAAAGGGTTTCCTCACCTTTTAAAGTAAAGTAAACAAATCACTTATTACGGTGCAGATCAATAAATAAATGCATCCTGTTTTTTTAACCATTTAGATATTACTTTCCATTAATTAAAAGTAATGCTCATACATTTTTATTATGAAAAAGTCTGATTTATTAGGGTGTTTACAGATTCAAGAATCATGGAGCAAATAAAGACTGAGACTCTTCTGGACAAGAGCAGTGAAGGCTTCTGATAAAATCTGCAGACTTTGACAGGCCTTGATGAAAAAAATATTAATAAATGAAACCATAAGTAAAAAAAAAAAAGAAGGACAGGCATAGCACACTGTTATGAAGCGGACAGGAGACAGAGGTAAGGAAACGTTAGGGTGTTTATTGAATGACAACAAGGAGCACATGAAGGATAGCCAGGAGGATCAGGAATGATGTTGGGGTCTTCTCCTCCGTGGCTGGGTAACAGGAATA
The DNA here is from genome assembly GCF_903798145.1 of Danio aesculapii. Lineage (NCBI taxonomy): Eukaryota > Metazoa > Chordata > Actinopteri > Cypriniformes > Danionidae > Danio > Danio aesculapii. The sequence goes on from NC_079448.1 coordinate 33,428,566, forward strand.
CACGAGGATGGACAGCACACACCAGATACAGCTGACAGAGGATGACACAGACTTGGAAGGACTGGAAGACAGGACGATACGGGAGGACCAGGAAGACTAGGGAGGAATACAAAGAGAACAGGTAAGTAAATCGTTTGTTTAGCTGAGGATGACTACGCTGAGTGGTCGCTCAGTTGTCCGCTTTCGTCGAGACGAGCCCGGACAATGAGCGACTGGAGTGCTGTGCTTTTATCTGGTGCTCGTGAATGTGATGCAGCTGTGTGCTCATTAGAAGTCAGGTGATGGTGATCTTCGTGAGTGGGGATCGTGAGAGCCTGACCAATCCGTGACAGTACCCCCCTCCCCAGGGCCCGCTCCTGAGGGCCGACACCTCCGACGCCGTGGTGGTCTCCCTCTGCCTCTAGGCGCTGGGAACTCAGGGTGGCTCTCATGAAACTCCACCATGAGACTAGGATCGAGAATATCAGCTCTGGGAACCCATGTCCTTTCTTCGGGGCCGTACCCTTCCCAGTCCACCAGGTACTCCAACTGGCCACCACGACGTCGGGAACGCAAGATCTCCTTCACTGCGTAGACGGCTCCTTCTTCTAGGAGCAGTGGAGGAGGGGGTTCCTCTTCGTGGTCAGGCTCTGTGGAGGGAAGAACAGGATCGTGATAGGGTTTCAGGAGTGATACGTGGAATGTAGGGTGAATACGGTAGTGAGAGGGTAATTGTAGTTTGTAGGTGACGGGGTTAACCTGTTCCACGATGGTGAAGGGACCAACAAATCGGGGACTTAACTTGCGAGAGGGCAGTCGCATGCGTATGTCCCGGGTGGATAGCCACACCTTTTGTCCGGGTGTGTATCTGGGTTCTTCAGACCTTCTCCTATCGGCGGTTACCTTGCTTCGACGGACTGCCCTCTGCAGATGTTGATGAGCCTCGTCCCAGACTCTCTCGCTCTCCCGGAACCAGTGATCCACTGCGGGGACATCAGATGGTTCGCCATCCCAGGGAAAGAGCGGTGGTTGGAAGCCCAGGACGCACTGGAATGGCGTGAGTCCGGTGGAGGGTTGCCGCAGTGAATTTTGGGCATATTCTGCCCAGCCCAAATACTGGCTCCAGGAGTTCTGGTGACCACTGCAGAAGGTCCTCAGGAACCGTCCCACCTCCTGAATCTTCCTCTCTGTCTGCCCGTTGGTTTGGGGATGATATCCAGAAGAGAGGCTGACGGCCACACCTAGGAGCTTGAAGAAGGCTTTCCATAGACGTGAGATGAACTGTGGACCTCTGTCCGACACAATATCTTCTGGAATACCAAATGACCTGAAGACTTGATTAAAGATATTGTCGGCAGTTTCAAAGGCTGTGGGAAGACCTTTCAGAGGGATTAGTTTGACAAACTTTGAGAATCTATCTACTATGACTAGAATACAGGTATTACCTTCTGACGAAGGGAGGTCAGTGATAAAGTCCACTCCTAGGTGTGACCAGGGACGGTTCGGAATCGGCAAGGGATGGAGCTTTCCAGCGGGTAGATGACGTGGGCTCTTGGATTGGGCACAGTCCTTACAGCCCTGAACATATTGCCTCACATCCCTTGCCATGTTTGGCCACCAGAATCGTTGGGATACTAGCGAGAGAGTATTGTTGATCCCTGGATGTCCAGTGCCTAGCGAGGTATGTAAGGAGTGGATCAGATCTACCCGGTGTTCAGGTGGTATGAACTGCCGATGAGGAGGGCATCCCGGCGGAGCAGGAGCTTCCGGAGTGGCAACGACTGGAGGAGCGTTCCAGGTGATCGGACAAATGGAGATGTGTTCGGGAAGAATCTTCGTTGGGAGTTCTTCATGATCGTGATGCTCGTGTAAACGAGAGAGAGCGTCTGCTCTTAGATTCTTGGGTCCTGGACGATAGGAAATGGAGAAATCAAAACGTGAGAAGAAAAGTGACCATCTGGCTTGACGTGGACATAGTCTCTTGGCCTCTTTGATGTACTGGAGGTTTTTGTGATCTGTGATCACCTGGAACGGATGTTTGGCTCCCTCCAACCAGTGACGCCACTCCTCCAAGGCTAGCTTGATTGCTAGAAGCTCCCTGTCTCCTATGCTGTAATTCTGCTCCGCCGGGCTCAACTTCCGAGAGAAATAGGCACAGGGATGCAGTCGGGGCGGGGGTATCATGATGTTGAGATAATACTGCCCCGACGCCGGTGGTGGATGCGTCCACTTCCACCACGAAAGGAAGATTTGGGTCAGGATGAGTCAGGAGTGGGGCCCTTGTGAACTCCTTCTTAAGAAGGCGGAAGGCTGCGGCTGCTTCTTTGGTCCACTCCAGTCCTTTGGGTTTACCCTTGAGGAGATTAGTGAGAGGTGATGTAATCCTGCTGTAGTCCTTGATAAATCGTCTATAAAAGTTAGCAAACCCAAGAAACCTCTGGAGCTCCTTAATGGAAGTGGGTTCTGACCAGGATAGAACAGCCTCAATTTTCTTCCCATCCATACGTATACCGGTTTGGTCAATGATGTATCCCAGGAAATGAATCGACTTCTGGTGGAATGAGCATTTCTCCGCTTTGAGGTAGAGGTGATGTTCTCTCAATGTGTGTAGGACCTCCGCAACGTGTTGGCGATGTTCGGCCTCACTCCGGGAGTAAATGAGGATGTCATCTATGTACACTATTACACAGTGGTGAAGAAACTCCCGGAGGACTTCATGAATGAAGTTTTGGAATACGGAGGGGGCGTTGACCAGACCGTAAGGCATGACCTCATATTCATAGTGGCCAGTAGGGGTCACGAATGCTGTCTTCCATTGGTCCCCCTCACGTATTCTTATCAGATTATACGCGCTGCGGAGGTCCAATTTAGTGAAGACTTTAGCTTCTCGGAGCTGTTCCAAAGCGGCTGGTACCAGAGGAAGGGGATATCGGTATTTTACTGTACCGTTATTTAGGACCCTGTAGTCGATGCATGGACGCAGCCCTCCGTCCTTCTTGGCCACAAAGAAGAAGCTTGAGGCGGCTGGTGATTTTGAGTGACGTATGTACCCCTGACTCAGAGCCTCCCTTATGTAATCTTCCATTGCCTGATTCTCTGGAAGCGAGAGCGGGTAGATCCTACCTCTTGGCAACTGGGCATCTGGAACTAGGTCGATCGCGCAGTCCCATGGCCGATGCGGCGGTAGCTGGGAAGCTCTCTTGGGGCAGAAGACATCATGAAAGGAGCTGTACTCCTTAGGAATGTGGATAGACTGCTTCTCAGGAGGGCTCTCGACCGATGTTGCAAACAAAGAAATGGGGTTCCGACCTTGAAGAGGGAGATTTGGAAAACAGGCAGGTGTACATCCAGATCCCCATTTCTTTATCTCTCCTGTGCCCCAAGAGATGATGGGATCGTGCTTCACCAGCCACGGGCGCCCTAGAATGATGTCCATATTTGCACCCTCCAGAACCAGAAATTGAATCCTCTCTTGATGTAACACCCCCACTTGAAGAAGGATGTCTTCGCATTGTCGATGGATACGGGTCGAAGATCGAGTGCACTGGGTTATCGGTTGTATCTGGTATATATGCGAGGACGCCTCAGTACGGAGGTGGAGTTGACGACAGAGGGATTGGGAGATGAAGTTCCCTGCTGACCCGGAGTCGATGAGGGCTGTGACAAGGAGAGAAATAGAGGCAGTAGTTATTTGTACGGTGGTAGTAAGTGGTTTACATTGTTCAATATTCGTACTGAATACACTCACTGAAGTCCGAATGGGACGAAGGGGACACTCCATACGGGTGTGTCCACTGACACCGCAGTATAGACACAGACCCCGGGTCAGCCTCCTCTGTCGTTCCGCTGATGTCAGTCTTCCAGACTCTATTATCATGGGTTCTGGTTCTGGAGAGGCTGTTGACTCAGGCGATTGGAGGAGTGCAGACGAGGGGGTGATGGTGTCCTGTTGATAGGAACGAAGACGATCGGAACATCGGAGAGAATGTTGGATGAATCTCTCCAGACCCATTGTATCATCTAATGTGGCCAGTTGGATTCGGAGAGTGGGTTCCAAGCCGAGCCGGTACGTGGTCAACAACGATCTCTCATTCCATCCACTTGCAGCTGCTAGAGTGCGAAACCGGAGAGCATATTCCTGTGTAGATAGAGTACCTTGCTTTAGATGATACAGCTGCTCTCCAGCGGCTACTTCCCCATCAGAACGTCCAAACACCTCTTTGAAATACTCCGTGAAGGTAGTGATGGAATTCATGACCGGCCCGGCTTGGTTCCAGATCGTCTCAGCCCATTTAAGTGCAGGTCCAGAGAGTAGAGATACGATGTAGGCGATCTTTGACTTATCTGTGGGATATAGAGAAGGTTGCATTTCGAATATGAGGGAACATTGTAACAGAAAACCATTGCACTCCCCCGCTCCGCCTGAGTAGGGCGCTGGTCGGGCCATGGGACTGGAAGGAAGGGCCGAAGAAGAAACTGTGGAGGCGGAAGTGCTCGGTGCTGGTGGTGCGTTGGAAAGTGGAGCTGGTGGCTGTAGAATCCGCTTCAACTGGTCCACCAGCTCTTGAAAGTGATCGGGGGTGCTCATGTTGTCGTCGTTATTGGTCCGGGCTTCTGTTATGAAGCGGACAGGAGACAGAGGTAAGGAAACGTTAGGGTGTTTATTGAATGACAACAAGGAGCACATGAAGGATAGCCAGGAGGATCAGGAATGATGTTGGGGTCTTCTCCTCCGTGGCTGGGTAACAGGAATACACGAGGATGGACAGCACACACCAGATACAGCTGACAGAGGATGACACAGACTTGGAAGGACTGGAAGACAGGACGATACGGGAGGACCAGGAAGACTAGGGAGGAATACAAAGAGAACAGGTAAGTAAATCGTTTGTTTAGCTGAGGATGACTACGCTGAGTGGTCGCTCAGTTGTCCGCTTTCGTCGAGACGAGCCCGGACAATGAGCGACTGGAGTGCTGTGCTTTTATCTGGTGCTCGTGAATGTGATGCAGCTGTGTGCTCATTAGAAGTCAGGTGATGGTGATCTTCGTGAGTGGGGATCGTGAGAGCCTGACCAATCCGTGACACACACAGGATAGGTCACCTCGGGCCTCGACCGCTAGATAATTGGATTTGCGATTCAAAAGCAAAGTCTTATTCTCTTTATATTGTACATTTTTCCTTCACCTCTCTTCCACACTCTTATCTAGTCTAGGCTGAACTTTTCATCACATAAAAGCAAATAAAAAGCAATGCATAATAAGAACAGCAAAGAAAAAAAGACAGAAAGCTGCTACATCCTACGAAGAAAGAAGCAGAACAATGTAGTAGATGAGTGAGAAAAGATTTGACAGATCCAGATATCCAATATGCACGTACTTTGATGCTTCGAGAAAACATGTGAACCACAAAGGATCACAGTGTGCTTTCTGCTATAAGATCAGGATGAAAAGCTCCAATCATGAAAAGAAAAAGCTCTCGGCTGAATGACCAAGATTCACCATCACAGAAGAAGAGAAATCATAAACCGCTCTCCATTAAAACAAATGCCGGAGTAGACTAAAAAAATAAAACATTTGGTGCAGAAATTATTTGCCTCCAAAATTGCTAGTTAGTTTCGCGAGAAGCAGCAGCTAACACAGACAATTAAATGTGACATTTTGAAGTGAAAAGACTGAAGCATATTTTATTTCAATGATCTTTGTTTAATAGAGAATGTGAACAATGCAGGGGGGCTTTTATAGCCACAATACACTCAATACACAACTGATATTGTAAACTTATGTTGTTTTTTACTTTAATACATTTTAAAATGTAATTTATCCATTTAATGCTACGCTGATATTTCTTTTTTAAAGAGTTAGTTCACCCAAAACGAAAACTACATGATGATTTGAACACAGGAAAACATATCCCCATATACATTTCTGGAGAGCACAAGTTATGTAGCCAGAGATACGTATAGCTGCTTTTCGCCTTTAAACGAATGCTATAGGGCAGCTTCTGTTTCTTTTTTGCACTACCAGATGCAACCCAGGCTCATTCTGAGAACGTAGTCCCGGGGACGTTTCTGGAGACCGCGAGATACGTCCCGGGAGGTACGTATTTTTGCAGTTTTTGTTTTCGCGAATCCGCGAGAGGCCGCTGTGCGCGCTTTCTCCCGCGCCGTCCTCGCGTAAACCCGCTAGAGGCCGCTGTCGAACGACCTTCAGCCTGTCTGCCTGGACGACAGAATGATTGACCGTGCGACCGGCCAATCGGCTGACCCACCCTCCTCCTCCGTCCCTAAACCCAACCGTTGACGATTCACAAAAGCCGTCCAGAAAAAGAAAAGCCCTCGTCTGATTTTTACCACGTTTTCAGATTTTGAGTACATCCTCACCCTGTGACGAACCTGTTCGCTTCATTTTTTGGATTTTGTTTTCTTACCTGATTTCTGGAACCGCTCTTCCCCGGACTCGAACCCGGTCGTCGTCGTGGTCAGCCCCTCCCTGCGCCTCGAGTCCGCCAAAGTACACGAAGAGCTAACCGGACAAACTGGTTGCAGCGGGAAAGCCCTCCACACGGAGGCGAGCGGCCGCCCGGCAAGCGCCGAAAGGAACGGCGTCACACCGCCCCGCAGCGTTCGCTTAAAAAAATGAAATGCAGCCGGACGTACCCCCGGCTACGTATCTCGCGGTCTCCAGAAACGTCCCCGAGACTACGTTCTCAGAATGAGCCTGGGTTGACCAGATGACTGCTTACCTCCGTGTGCAGGGGCGCCGCTGGGGCGGGAAAGTTAGGATGATTCTAAGGGCCCACACCATTTTGTGTA
>NC_079448.1:33440356-33482856 GCF_903798145.1 Danio aesculapii
GGACTTTAATCATTTAAAGAGGTTAAGAGATGGGTTAAGAGAGTGTGTTCGAGGATTAAATGAAGATTCTGAGACACAGAAAACATGTAGGAAGAGGCAGATTCAACTCAGCACAAAATAAACAACCTACTTTAAACCAGCAAGTAAATGCCAATAATAGTCCATTAGGCAACCAATCAGAAAACCAATGTATTACCATAAATACTGTATCTACAATGTTGGGAAACACTTTATTTTAAGGTGTCCTTGTTTCATATTTTTCATACTTACTTTAGTAATTGCAGTTAATTTTGCATAATTACATTCAACTAACCCTAATCCGCTAATCTAATGGGTCTTACATTGAAGGTAGAGGTTACTATGTCAGTATGGGTGACCATAGGTGGAGTTGGACACTCATGGCATATAGAGTCCCACAAGGTTCAATTTTGGCACCTCTATTGTTCAACCTTTAAATGCTCCCACTGAGCCAAATAATGTAAAAGAACCAAATCTCCTACCAAAGCTATGCTGATGACACTCAGATCTACTTAGCCTTACTCCCTAATGACTTCAGCCCCGTTGAAACCCCCTGACAGTGCATTTATAACAACTAACAGTTGGATGTGCTAAAACTTTCTTAAGTTAAACAAAGAGAAAACTGAAGTCATTGCATTTTGGAACAGAAATGAGGTTCTCAAGGTGAATGCGTACCTTGGCTCTTAGGATCAAACAACAACAAAAAAAGTCAAGAATCTTGGTGTAATTCTGGAGTCAGATCGGAGTTTCAGTAGTCATGTCAAAGCAACTTGTTCATGCTTTTATCACCAGCTGGGTGGATTAATGTAACGGCCTCCTCACTGGCCTTCCCAAAAATACACTCAGGCAGTTGCAGCTCATTCAGAATGCTGTGGCCAGGATTCTGATCAGAACCAGAAATCATAGCACATCACACCTGTCCTCAGGTCTTTATACTGGCTCCCAGTTACATTCAGAATAGATTTTAAAGTATTATTACTAGACTTTAAATAACTAAATGGCCTGGGACCTCAATACATTACAGATATGCTCACTGAATACACACCTAACAGATCCCTCAGAAGATTAGGATCACATAAACTAGAAATTCCTAGACTTCAGTCAAAGCAGGGTGAATCGGCCTTCAGCTACTATGACCCCACTGCTGAAATCAGCTTCCAGAAATGATCAGATGTGCTCCAACATTAGGCACGATCAAATCAAGACTGAAAACACATCTGTTTAGCTGTGCCTTAACTGAAAGAGCACTGTGCTACGTCCAACAGATTGCACTTATTATGTCTTTCCTTTCTTTTTCACTCTTTTATAACCTGTTTTAACACATTTTATTCAGTTTTTATCTGTTTTATTCCTTTTTATAATTTGTTTTTATTTTCTTATACTTATCTCTTTTATTCCTGTTTATGTAAAGCATTTTGAACTGTCACTGGGTATGAAATGTGCTATATAAATAATCTTGCCTTGTATTGCCTTAATCCTAACCCACATTCTAACCCAAACCACAGGATAATAACATGTAATTATTTCATATTGCTCAGTAGTTAAATTAATTGTTACGCTGTAACAATACGTCAAGACAATTGTCATTCTAAGTATTATGTTCCAAAACTGTGGTCTATGATTGCATCCTAATCAGCACCCTTGTTCAATAGTCAGTGCACTGATCAGGTCACAAGCAACTTTAAGTGCTGTCTCAATTGCAAAATTCTTCCAGTGCACTGAAACATTCGCTGTGCCCTGAAAAGTCCCCCAATCCACTGTGAAAATCAGGATGCATCGATACTAGAACACCGCGTGCCCTTAAGGGGAGTTCAGAAGCATGAAATGAGTCACATGATGCAAATCATCAAACTTAATGGCAAAGAATTGTTGTCTAGCAAACATTTATTATTGCTCAGGGATAGAAATGTCACTGGTATATGAAACAATCAAATTATTTAGCTATAATGTACTTTTAAAAATGTATTAATATTAATACATGAATAAAATTATAGCTCTGCTGTTGTTTATAGACTCCAGTTTAGATGACATACAATGAAGGCGTCACACTTAGTGTTCTTACCAATGCCTGAATTCATGCAAACGGCCTACTGATGAACAACCTATGGAGATAGAGTGCTGATTGAGATGCAGCATAAGTTTCTTTTGGACATTCAAAGCATGTATTTTTCTTCACAAAAATGTGTACCTGCTTGTAGGCCATAGTAAAAGCAGATGAATTGGTGTGCAGCATATGTTTACTGGTGTAGGATTACTAGAGCTGTCCATGGTGCTGAATTCCTTGACAAGCGCACCACCAGCCCACAAAACACCCTCCTCACGCTGAGATGAGTGTGTGTTTGTGTGTGTGTGTGTGTGTGTGTGTGTGTGTGTCTGAAGGAGCGAAAGTGAAAGACAGAGTAAACATCATTGCACACTGACAATCAGCGCTGTCTCTCGCCGTCTCCATAACACCCCCGACATGGCAGATATCAGTGAAGTGAAACTGAAGACCCCAAGGACACATGGGGTGAGGGTGACACAGCTAAAGGCTGGAAACCTTGTGACTGACAGGCCCTCGCTATGAGAGTGTGCCACCTAAAAGCCTTACATCCGAGCCCTGAGCGACACACGATGGCTGCTGTGAGTGAGCCGACGAACCAAAAGTTCAGCGCCCAGCGGGAGGCCGCCCTATCTATCTGACTGTCTACACATGTGCTCTCAAGCGTGTGCAGAGCCCTCCACTAATACTGCCATATAAGTGAAGACAGCTGTAAAAATCCTTTTAATTAATAACCTTTTGATGTTTTTGATCAAAATATTAACAAAAAGATCTGCTATCCTTGAGAACAAAACAAATGCATATTTTATTTTCAGAAAACATTTCTTTATTTTCTTTTTTTGTAAACATAGCTATATTGGCACTCCTGTGAGTTTAAATGAGTCAACTGTTTATAGTACAGTAAAACAATACAGTGTGATTTCTTTTCTTTTTCAAATATTTCACAAATGATGTTTAACAGAGCAAGGAATTTTTCCACAGTATTTCCTATAATGTTTTTTCTTCTACAGATTATTTCGGCTAGAATAAAAGCCGTTTTTATTTTTATTTTTTAAGGTCTGTATTATTAGCCCCCTTACGCAATTTTTTTGGATTGACTACAAAATAACCCACTGTTATACAAGGATTTGCCTTATTAACCTAATGTGCCTAGTAAACCTAATTAACCTAGTTAAGCCTTTAAATTAGGGCTGCACAATTTATTGTTTCAGCATTGATAACACAATGTGTGCATCTGCAATATTCACATCACAGGACGAGCAATGTTGAGTTGGGATTATAATTAACTAAAAATCACAGTTTAGTACACAGTATTTGTTGAGGGATTTCTTTTTTTTACTCAGATGTGACTGTAAAATTTAAAGCAAATTTAAACCATTTGGGAACAAGAAATTATGAAGTTTGTCACTTTAACAAAGATTAATTAAACTTAATTATTTATCAAATGAAGACTTTACTATCCTGTGTACTTATTTTAGATTGATAACTCAATTTCTTTGCCTACATATTTTAATATTCCACCAAAAACCATATAGCACTTTCATAGTTATCTGAGCTTAAATTTTTTAATTATATATATAGGATTTTTTATGCAGATCCCAAATCAATGTAAAATTGTGAAAATTGTAAAATTCTCAAACAATTACTTAAGCCATTATGTGAAATTATATTTATATTTTAATATAGCAGAAATACAAAATATCGCAATGTCAGTTTTTTCAAATATATCCTTTCCTACTTTAAGCTGAATACTAACATCTTGAACAATATCAAGTCAAATATTATTTACTGTCTTCATGGCAAATATAAAAGAAATCAGTTATTAGAAATAAGTTACTAAAACTATTATGTTTAGAAATATGATGAAAAATCTTCTTTCCATTACACAGAAATTGTGGATAAAATATGCAGGGAGGATAATTCAGAAGGGCTAATAATTGTATATTCTCTATTATATTTATCATTTTTAGGACACTGCTACTCACTCTTGTTAAATGACTTGTTAGTGTGACTCTCCTACAAATCACACAAATACTTTGGCACCATTTTCTTAAAAATCTTAACTACCTTCAGTAATTTCTTCTAAAATTACTCTTTTTTTAACCTTTAGGAAACTAATTCTGCTATAATGTTCATATGCTTCACAAAATGTAAATATAATATAAGATAATAGACCCATTTCCACCATCTAGGCAATAATTAAGAAATTGCAGCCGGCTGTAATGGTCATGAATCAGTTGGAAGCGGACGTGTATTGTTCAATATTTTTACATTGCTGAAACACACTGTTAAAATGATGTTTTTAGTGTCCAAAAACATAAGTAATCACAGTTGAAGAAATTCAGAAGTTAGTTGTGTCATTTGGGTCAGAAAGTGTAACAAATAGAGCTGGTAGCCATTCATCCGGCCACCAGAGAGAGCCCTTCCCTGAATTCTGACTTTCAATGGGCAACATGCACAGCTACTGTTTTTTAGCCAATGATAAACATCCTGTGAAAGGTTAATATGAATTTTTTTCAATTTTATAAGGCTCCTTTCACAGCATTGATGTTGTAATGTAAATACAATACATTCAAAATACATAAGACTTTGGCATTCATTTAGTTGCTCAAGCATAAAACGAGATGTAAAACAGAAGTCAGAAGCTGCAGGCTAGCGCAGAAACATTGAAAATACTGGGGTAAAATAAATGTTTATACTTTAAACACATGGCAGGGAAAATGGAATTTAAAGCAGTGTCTCTTGTCCAGTCTGAAACCCATTTTCTTTCGTATATCTATCAGATCAGTGATTTTTCAAGAAATCAGATCTGAAATGCACCGATTTTACAATGGAAAGACAGCTCACCAGAAGCGCTTGGGCTGGCTGACTGAAAATTAAAAGTCCATGTGCACACCCTATTTCAGCCATGCTAGTCCATAGTTCCCTTGCAAAGTATTGCCAGTACATATTGCCTTACAGAGTTTTCCCTGAACCATTGAACTAACTATTGTTAACTGATCTGTTATGACCATTGTACCTGTTTTTCCTCATCACTGCCTTTTGCCTGAAATATGTTGCTCTGGGTACATTTTGTTGTACGTTTCAGATGACAAATCCACGAAAGGGTTTGTCTACACGCAAGTCTACCTTTTTGCAAATCTGAAATAAGATATTTGTATGTTTTGTTGTACATTTATAGGTACACATCCTAGCGAATCACTGATCAAACTTTGTCCCATACTGCCCCATTACATTAATTTTACTTATACAGCAGTCAAATGTTGAAGTACGTTATTGCAGTTTCAGAAAAATGCAGGCTAAATGGTATATATTTCCAATGAGCCTGTTTTGCATACACACATACATCACCTCAAAATATTGAAAAGGGTTTCAAGAAAAAAAAAAAAAAGCTTCTATGTTAAAAAACAAAAACATCTTCAGTGTTTTTATTAATATTTTGTACAAAAGATTTTTAAAAACAAAACAATAAAGACTTTTTTCCCCCCTAGCTTCTTTGCTCACATTGACCAATAGTGTGCTCTGTCTGCATGGCTGGCGCTGACGCCTCATACGCTCTAACAGACTCCAGAACTGTAGCCTTTCACTATGGCCCATTAGACTCCTATAGGGGAATCCCAAAGACTGAGCAAGAGGCAGGCCTTCACCAGGTTAAGCTAACAGGCTTCCGTCACTGAATGCTGGCCCAGAGGGATCTCGCTGTCAGGGAATGTGGTGGAGGGAGATAGAGCTGCTGGACACAGGGGGCCGAGACTGTGAAAGTGTGTTTAAAGCGCCTGGAGCTTCTTTCCTGCAGAGCTGAACCAATACTACAGGCAATTGGCAAATGGCGTGTAGCAAAATAAATGCTTTGTTGCTCAGAAATATGAAAAACATTTTGCATTTGACTGGTTTGACTACTTATGGGCTACACCATAACCCAGGTAAAGATTTATCTTATTATTTATATACTAAAGATTTTTTTAATTAATGATTGAACTAATTTTATATCTGATTAGCAACTTCTCTAATGATTGAATGTCAGAAATGATTCTGTTTTATCATGGTGAAACAGTGGCAAAACAGTGCACTGTAAAAAATCTGTACAATAACACTAAACTGACTGTATATTTTAATGGAGTTTTTAGACTACGGCAGTGTGTATATTTCTGTTTACTTCACATTAAAAATGCACCCATTTTTATTCATAAAAAATACTAAAACACTTTAAGATTTTTAATTCCATAAATGATTGCAGAAATACATAAACATGATTCAACAAAAACAGTTTGTGAAACCTACATATTTTTAACAAAACAACATCAATACACCATACATAAAAATTCTGTCTTAAAAGTGTTCAAATATTGTTACAAATAAAAATTTCAAATATATTTTTACAAGTTTTTAACATTGACATCACTTCATAGATCATTTTACAAATATTTTGGCACCTGGGTCCAAATTTGCTGGTATTTTCTTATCTTTTATTCCAAAAGCACACCAAATTATCATATTAGTATAATTTCAGATCACATGACACTGAAGATTGTAATGATTAATGATATGGCTGCCCAATATTCAACCCAGGCTCGTTCTGAAAACGTACCTCTAAATAAAATTCTGGAGATAAAAATGTCCCAGGAGCTAGCTTTTTTTTTGCAGTTTTTGTTTTTGCGAATGCACCAGAGGCCGCTGTGTACGCTTTTTCAGATCTCAAATTTGTCTCACGAGTGCCATTCACGCTTGCTGTTTTCGTGTAAACCCACCAGAGGCCGCTGTCGACTGACTGTTTGACTGACTAAATGACTGACTGACGGGAATGTCGTCCATACAAAGGTAATAAGCGTGAAAAGGAATGCGTCTTACAGCCCTGTAGCACATTATAAAAATGAAATGCAGCCATCTATAACTCTAGCTACATAATTAGCGATCTCCAGAAATGTATATAGGGCTACGTTTCTAGAATGAGCCTGTGTTGACAATATTGGAAAAATTGGACATCGGATATTTAATAGCTTAATAGGACTTAAATAGCTTTATTTAAAAAAAGTCAATACTTTAGATTGGAGTGAAACATTATTTATTTTATTAATTATAATTAATTACATTATATATATATATATATATATATATATATATATATATATATATATATATATATATATATATATATATATATATATATATATATATATATATATATATTATGTAATTTATTATATACATATAACAAACAAACCACAGTCTTGAATAAAGATAATGGAGCAAATGTTAAAGTGAAATAAACAGTGCTTTATGGTTTTCTGGGCAGACTCTAACAAACTATCTATTCTGGTACAGAAGTTGAATAAACAAAAATGTAACAGAGCATTGCATAGCCTTTATCATAGAAATAATTCAATAAAATCTATCTTTGTTAATCTTTGTTATGTTTTTTATGTGCTCTTAAATGCTTCAAGCGCTTAAAATGCTCACATATGCCTTAAAACACATGAAAATTGTAAACGTTCATGATAAGGTTTAAATTCTGACCTGTGGATTCTGGTCAACTATAATCCCAACTATAACGTGACTATTGCGGATGCACATATTGCGATATCAATGCTGAAACAATATATTGTAAAGTCCTAATTAATGATTGTACAAATTTCAGTTTAACCACTACTGTAATTCATGTTTTTTACATAAAGTATATACCCATAAAATCAGGAGTATAGTGTATTGTGAATGCTCTCTGATGTCGGGTTGAGCAGCAGTGAAGAACAGGAGCGCTGAGCTTTTAGGAAACTGAGGACCTGAATTGATTGTATCTGATATTCTAATGATAGCCTCCAGTCGGGCCTGGCAGGACATTTGTCTTTGGTTGAAAAGAGAAATTAAGACCATCTCGGTATGACAGAACAGCTGACAGAACACATTATTCCGCACTATTGTTACGCATGCACAACTGCAGCCAACATTGTGTTCTGCACACCTGCAAAACGCTCAGGCATAAGACTTTTACCCTCATGTGTTAGTAAATGAAGAATAAAACACAACAGGAATGAACAAAGCATTTCAGATTCTCCTGCAATGGCAAAAAATGCCTCTTATATTACCGGTCCAGTGAAATTAAAACAACATTTTTTAGATGTTAGTATCAGTATGTAAGTCTTGAAGGATATCTATAAGCTATTGTGGTAGAAAATCTGCATTTTGAAGATATAAAACTGATATAAACATGTAAAGTTTATTTGTAGTTTGTCATTTTCACCTAAATTCCTGTTACCCTCTTATTCTCTCGTGCCAACTGGTGGTCAAGATAAAACAAAGTACCATAATACACTGTTTGTTCTGAATACTTTACATTCACTAGTATCTGACATGCCCCGCCTCCTTCAAAACGCTTCTCAATTGCTTTTCATTTGATGTGCGTGAGCTTAATCGCTCTAACTGGTAAAGCTGTGACTAAATGTATATATCAAAATAAAGAACCATGCCTGTGCTTTTAAATAAAAAAAAACTTTTATTCTATCTTCATGTGTTCATGTTATCACCATTTGAATGCAGATGGGTTGCATTAAAAACGCAAAATCTTTGACAAAGAAAAAGTAGTGTATAGTGCAGTTTCAAGGTATACAGTGTAAAATACACACAAATAAACATATACACACATAGGCATGGGCCTGGGCCGGTATGAGATTCTGATGGTATAATACAGTAAACTTGAGTAAAAAAAAAATTGGGTTTCATGAGTTTTCATTGTGATTTCTGCACTAAAATATGTTCTTTTTTTAATGTGTGGGTAAAAAACTTTTTCCCCTTTGAACACAATGTATTTTATTTTGAGAAACATTTAAAATATTTTGGAACAGTAAACATGTGAAGCTGAATAATTCAAATGATCACAGATTTCTTTACAATTTAAAACGGTATCTTTGGATGTCTTTTCTTCTGGAGATACTGTTGTCCTAAAAAAAAATTAAATAAATTTAAAACACATCAAAAAAAAAAAAAACGTACACATACTTTGGTATAGCAGATAAATTTGCGGTTTTAAAACCTTGACTTTTCCAAAAGGCGGTAAACCTTGAAAATGGTTACATGCCTACACACACGCACTCATATATAACTGGTAAGACTTTAGTTTAAGTCACAATCCATGCTAATAAGTACTGTCTTATTACCTGCTTATTATTGCGATATTAATAGTTTTTAGTAGTCATAATATAAAGTATGATTTTATTCTCCCAAATCCTACCCACAACCTAAGCCCATCTTCCACCTTACTAACTATCAATAAGCTGCTAATTAGCAGTTTATTGAGCTAAAAGTATTAGTTAATGTTTTGTTAATAGCATTAATGATGACTTGAAATAACTGGTTACCATATAAGTTTTTCTGGAATGACAGGGGCAGTTAATTTTTAACTCAAAATCAAAGGAAAGTTGAAGTCCTGTAACTCATTCAGGACATGCACTAGAATTGCTGATTGCTGTAAAAACCAACCCAGGCTCATTGTGGATACGTACCCCTGTATACATTTCTGGAGGATGCAAAATACGTCTCTTGAGGGGCAAATTTTTGTGAATCCACCACTGTGTCACTGCCACTGTATACACTTTTTCAGATCTCAAATTTCTCTTGCAAGTACCATTCACACCTGCTGTTCTTGCTGTCAACTAACCGACTGACTAACCGACCGATATCCCCAGCCACCCATCTTCCTAAACCCAGTGCTTAATTTGTAAATTGCGAGGTCCAGGAACAGATCGGGGTGACGGATCCGGCATGTTTCCAAAGGAGGTAGATGTAACAGAACATTTGCACAATCAAACTGGTTGGCCAATTTAAGTGAATAACAGCTTGCATTAGTAGCTTTTATAGTGCTCTTATAAGTACCAGCGAAGCGAAACTGGCGCTCTAAGAAAACGATGGTCGTGCCGCCTTCACGGTGTTCATGCTGCCCTTTTGTGGATGAAAGTCAAGAGCAGGGAGGGGGGGTGTCGGGGACAAAGGTAAAGAGGGTTGGGGAGACACAGAAGACTGTAATTTTATTTTTTTCCCTTTGGTTTTGCTTTATCTGCTTTCTGAAACCACTCTTCGCCAGATTTGAACCCGACGTTGCTGATGAACTCCGCTCCACCTCCCAAGTCTGCCAATGTACGTGGCAAGCCCAACGGTGGCCACCCATGTGGCCTCCCCAATATGATTTTGCTGTTGACATTATTAATTTAAATGTACTTATGTAAATTGCCAATATTTGAATAAATAAATAAATAAAATGCAGCCACTAAATTATTGTTGGTGCCCCTGACGTAGCTGATTCACTACCTCTCCCCCTCAGCGCTGGTGAAAACAAACTGACACATGCGCGCAGAAAACCATTCCAGTCCGCCTCATGCACTCCTGTGTGAATCCCGATTGTTTACATGCACGCCGATAAAATATGCGCCGCTCATGCGCTTATGTCTGTGTCGGCACACAGCGAGTTTTGCAAGTCGACTAAACTAAAGTTTATATAATAATAATAATATGATGATGATGATGTAACTTTCACTAAGCATGGCTATAAAGCAGAAAGGAGGGATAAAGAGTCAGGAAGGTAAGACTTCATAACATTAATTCTCAGCCATGAGTCGAGTCTAAGGCAACAGATAATTCTATAAAACATTTTTTTTTATATTCTTTAGAATTGTCATAATTAATATTCATGCAAAAGGCTTCTTAAGTGATCTTAGCATATCTCTCCAGTAACATTTAGGATTGAATTCTGTTATTTCTTTAGAATAATAATTGTATAATAATATTAATAATAATTGTATTTATTTAGAAAAAATATAAATAAATTGTTATATTTATTGAATAAAAATCTAACAATTTAAGGGGGATGGGGGGTGTATGGGGTGGTTAGCCCAGGGTGTCATTTAAACTAGAACCGCCACTGCCCTACCCGATCATCGTTGACAGCAGGCACACACCTTTAATAGACAGCAATGGCAATTTAATATACCTGAAGATACATCAATAGAAGAAGCTGCATTAATAATTTTGTGGCTCAAAAGGGGATATGGATAAATGACATTATTAGAGTCTGTATAGTGAGTGTGTGTGTATATAGTAATGCCTTTTGTTCAGTTTGTTCATTTGTTTGTTTTATTAATTAACTCATTAATCTTCATTAATTTTAGACATGACATTTACTGTATGCTGTACAATAAAAGTAGGTATAAAAAAATAACTGAAAAGTTATTTATATATATGAAAAGTGTTTTTAAACAAAATATTGATCTTTATTTGATTTGCACATGTACTTGCTCAATTATTTAAAGGAAAAATTTGCAATATTTCATTCAATCATTTTCTTTTCGACTTAGTCCCTTTATTGATCTCGGGTCGCCACAACAGAATGAACTTATCCAGCACATGTTTTACGCAGCAGATGCCCTTCCAGCTGCAACCCATCTCTGGGAAACATCCATACAAACTCATTTACTAAAGACAATTCAGCCTACCCAATTCACCTGTACCGCATGTCTTTGGACTGTGGGGGAAACCGGAGCACCCGGAGGAAACCCATGCTGTCCCATTTCTTAGGGGTGAATTTTGAAGCCCTTCCCCTTCACCCTTGGTTTAAGGGCTTAGGGGAAGGGGAAGGGGTACAAAAATAGAATTGGAATTGGGCCTTAATCTCTCTCTCTAATGACATAGACAGTTTTGACTTTGCCGCCAATCTTAGCGATATTTCCAAACAGAGATGCAGGAGGTCGGGCCACATTACACAGTTTTCCCCACCTGTCCAACAGAGCTCTAATGAGGCCAATGAAATATCAAACCCAGCGTGAAACCAAAACACATTCCCAGTTTCACGCACGCCGGAGAAAAACAGCAGATCAACAGATCAATACCGCCTTCAAAACACACATCCATTTTGGTACCAATTATGTTTTGGAGGCGCTTGGAGGGTGTTATTACGAAGGGGCGCTTTTGCTAAGGCTCCTTGCTTGGTAATGCAGTTTGTGCGGTGCGAATAGATGTGAGGAATATAGTGTTACGTAAGGCTCAGAAAGGCTTTTGTAATTATGTTGGCTGGCTTTGATCCAGTCAGTCAGGCCTCCCTGATCTTGCCACCTGTTGGAGTGCAGAGCTTTTCCGAGGCAGGTTAATTAGGCAGGCTGGAAACCACAGAAAACTGGCACACACACACACAAAGGCAAAAGTTACTGTCAGGTGCATCCACCCACAAAAACAAACACACAAACATAGGCAGACAGAGGAAACGGGGGCCCAGCAGCACCTGTTTGTTTGTTCTGGAACTCTGAGACTAATTTGAGATGCTCACTGTACTTGCATCTGTCTAACCAGCGGCAGCCGTCTGGCTCTATATCACAGCGAACGCTTGAGTCATCCTCTAAATCCGAGGATTCAGCCGAGAATACTTTTGCCCTTCTGCATAAGTTGTGTGTGAGCGGCTGAGCTGATGTCCTTGGTCACACAGCAGGATCCTGGCATCTTGGCTCTTGGATGGGATGCACATGCTTTTTTGGTTATGCTTCCTTTCAGAATCATATCATTTGAGGTCAAAATCGGACTAACATACAGGAAAAAGTGTATGTGTATAAATTGTAAATGAAATTGTGTGAGATCTTTATGGGGATGTATGAGAATGTTAGTGTAGTAGTGAGTACAATAAAAGCAACGAAGAGCACTTGATGACCCAGATGTTGCTCATTTATGGTTATAAGATTCCAAATTAACAGAAACTAATTTACCGAAAAACCTTCACTTGTCCAACCAGGTGATAAAACCACTTTAAACTTGTGGAAAAAACACTTGTGAAATGTGGTTTTGAAATATTGAATGTGTTTTTTTTTCAACACTTTGGGTACTTTAACCCTTTAACTGACCCACTAAGAAAAAAAAATGGGATTTCTTAACTCCTAATGTCACTAGTTAACACACTTAATGCATTTTTTTTTTCAACATATCCCATAATTTCTAAAATATCAACCTCTACCAAATATTTGATATGTCGGTTTATGGTAAAAGTACTGGAATTAATGCATATACTATGAAAATGAGAAAAATTTGAAGTTTAAGACCCATTTATTAAAAAACATAATCAAAATAAAACATTTCGAATACTAAGGCCCAATCCCAATTTTATTTTTGTACCCCTACCCCTTATACTCCCCTTGGTCCTTGAAATAGAGTGTGAAGAAGAAGGGCTTTAAAATTTACTCCTAAGAAATGGGACAGCACTACAGCTCCAACCCAGTACTGGAAAACATCCATACACACTGATTCACACACATACACGACAGCCAATTAAGTTTATTCAATTTACCTATATATAACTGCATGTCTTTGGACTGTGGAGGAAACCGGAGCACCCGGAGGAAACCCATGCCAACACAGGGAAAACATGCAAACTCCACACAGAAACGCCAACTGACCCAGCCTGGACTGGAACCAGTGATCTTCTTACTGTGAGGCAACAGTGCTAACCACTGAGCTACTGTGTCACCCCTTGTTTCTACCCAAAGGAAGATATTTTTAAAAAATGTTGGAACCACTGACTTCCATAGTTCCATATTTGTTTTTCCTATAGATGTCATTGGTTACAGGTTTCCAACACTTTTCATAACATCTTCTATTGTGTTCAACAACAACAACAACAACAACAACACACAATGGTTTGGAACTACATGATGGTGAGTAATTAGTGAATAAATGTTCATTTTGGGGTGAATAATCCCTTTAAGCAAATGTTTTCAACACTGACAATAATTCTGAAATTAATACTGAAAGATTGTGTGACACTGAAGACTAAAGTAAGGATTGTTCTCAAAAAAGTAATAATACAATAATCACAATTTTATTGTATTTAATGTATTCATAACCAAATAAATGCAGACTTTTAAAAGTGTACATAAACATAAAAACCCCTAAACATCTGGAGGGTAATTGTCAGGGATCTGGATGAAGAGAAGATTGGTGAGACACAGGTGCAGGTCTTCAATAATGTTTATTTATGGAGCCTGAATTTTCTCAAGGGGGCAACAAAAAAACTGAAAGTTCCTCCGTAATGGAGCTGGCACAATGGCCCACAATTCACAAAAAACACAGAGCAGTGAGGAAATATAGTCTTAAAAATGATACAAAATGAAACAACTCCGAAGAGGCCAGAGAAACTATCCTCAAGTGGGTGCAATATCCTGACACCCGACAGGGGGCGCTGAGTCCAGCAGCCGCTGACTGAATCAGCGTGGCCACGAAGAAGACGGAGGCTTTGAGACCGGCGAGAGAGAGGCGAAAGCCGGCTGAGTAGAGACGGAGAATCAGATGGGCAGCGAAACAAAATGGGTGGGAAATGGCTTGAAGGCAGATGGAGAAAACAATATTAGGAAAAATCGACAGGACATCAGACACGACAAAACTCACAGGACTAAGCAGGAACAGGACTAGACCGGGAGATCGCCCGACATGCAGGAAGGGGAACAGCTACAATCTGACACAGAACTACGGTCAAGGGAGGAGTAAATAGGGTGAGAAATCAAGGAAACCAGGTGAGTGGAATTAGCTAGATAACCTGATGGAAAGTAATAGAGCGGATGGGTGGGGAAGCGAGAAGTAAACAAAGCATGGTGTGAGTGAACACAGAACGAGTTAAAAGACAAAACACAAGGAATGAACCTGTGATCAGACCGAGGATGTGACAGTACCCCCCCCCCTACGGACGCCACAGGGCGCCCTAGGGAGGGGGCTCACCTCGTCTCCGACGAAATTCCTCGACCAACCCCTGGTCCAAGACATCCCGGGCCGGGATCCAGCTCCTCTCCTCCGGGCCATAGCCCTCCCAGTCCACTAGGTATTGGAAACCACGACCCCTACGTCTGACGTCTAGTAATCTCCTGACTGTATATGCTGGAGAACCATCCACTAGACGGGGGGGGGGGGGGGTGGAAGGGGTCGGGACAGTGGGAACAAGAGGGGAGTACAAAACAGGTTTAACCCTAGACACATGAAAGACTGGGTGTACCCGACCAAGCGTAGGAGGGAGCTTGAGCCGAACTGCCACGGGATTTAACACCTTGGTGATCCGGTATGGACCAATGAACCTGGGAGCCAATTTACGTGAGACGGTCCTGAGAGGCAGGTCCTTGGTTGATAGCCATACCCTTTGACCCCTAACATAGTAGGGGGTGGAAGTCCGATGACGGTCAGCCGCTGCTTTGGTCCGCCTACTGGCCTGGGCCAAGGCCTCCTTGGCTCTACTCCAGGTGCGTCGACACCGTTGGACAAAAGCCAAGGCAGACGGAACCGCAGCATCGGGTTCCTGTGAGGGAAACAGGGGTGGTTGATAACCAACACAACACTGAAATGGTGACATACCTGTAGAGGAGACTGGTAGAGTATTATGAGCATATTCTACCCAGGACAGTTGTTGACACCAGGAGCTCGGATTCTGGGATGCCAGGCAGCGGAGAGTGCGTTCCAAATCCTGGTTAGCCCGCTCAGACTGCCCATTGGTCTGAGGATGAAATCCCGATGACAGACTCGTAGAGGCCCCGATCTGTCGACAGAATTCCTTCCAGAACCGGGAGACGAACTATGGACCCCTATCAGAAACCATGTTGACCGGAAGACCATGAATCCGGAAAACGTGGTCCACCACCGCCTGAGCAGTCTCCTTGGCTGAGGGCAATTTAGGGAGAGGAATGAAGTGGGCCGCCTTAGAAAATCGGTCCACCACTGTAAGGATGACAGTGTTTCCTCTTGATACTGGTAAACCAGTTACAAAATCAAGGGCAAGGTGTGACCAGGGACGGGAGGGGATGGGAAGGGGGCAGAGCAGACCCGTGGGAGGAGAGTTAGAGCTCTTGTTCTGGGCGCAAACTGAGCAGGCAACCACAAACTGCCTGACATCCTTGGCCATGGATGGCCACCAAAATCGCTGCCGGATGGCTGCCAGCGATCTCCGAACTCCTGGATGACAGACTAATCTGGACGAGTGACCCCACTGGATGACCTGTGAACGCAGAGCAGAAGGAACAAATAATTTGCCCGCTGGAACCCTCTGAGGGGGTTGGCACTCTCGTAAGGCCCTCAGGACCAGACTCTCAATTTCCCAAGAGAGGGAGGCCACCACCACGCCCCTGGGCAGGATGGTGTCCTTTGAAACCTCCCTCTCTGGGGCCTCAAACAGGCGAGAGAGAGAGTCGGGTTTGACATTCTTAGACCCCGGCCTGTACGAGAGAGTGAAATTAAAACGGCTGAAGAAGAGGGACCAGCGGGCTTGTCTTGCATTAAGCCTCTTGGCAGAATTTATGTATTCTAGGTTCCTGTGGTCTGTCCAGACCACAAAAGGCTGCTCTGCGCCCTCCAGCCAGTGGCGCCACTCCCCCAAAGCGAGCCTGACTGCCAACAACTCCCGATTGCCTATGTCATAGTTTCATTCCGTGGGGGTCAAACGGTGGGAGAAGAAAGCACAGGGATGAACTTTCCCATCCCGAAGAGATCGTTGTGATAGGACTGCGCCTACTCCGACCTCAGAAGCATCTACCTCGACAATGAACTGCTGTTTAGGATCTGGAAAAGATAAGACAGGAGCAGAGATAAAACGGGACTTGAGTTTATCAAAGGCCTCCTGAGCCTTATTCCCCCACCTAAACAGTATCTTGGAGGAGGTGAGTGCTGTTAAGGATGCAGCAATCTGGCCAAAGTTCCTGATGAAACGCCGATAAAAGTTGGCGAAACCCAGGAACCGCTGCAGTGCCTTGCGAGAGTCAGGAGTTGGCCACTCGGCAACAGCCCTTACCTTCGAAGGATCAGCACAGATCTCACCCGCCGAAATTAAAAACCCCAGAAACGATACTGACTTGGTGTGAAAGACGCACTTCTCCGCCTTAACGAACAGTTGGTTCTCTAAGAGTCGTTGCAGCACCTGGCGAACATGCTGAGTGTGTACCTGCAGAGAGGGAGAGAATATAAGTATGTCATCCAAGTACACGAAGACAAACTGGTTTACCATGTCTCTCAACACGTCATTGACCAGGGCCTGGAAGACAGCCGGGGCGTTGGTCAGACCAAAAGGAAGGACCCGATATTCAAAGTGTCCCGTGGTTGTGTTGAAGGCTGTCTTCCACTCATCCCCCTCCCGAATGCGAACCAAATGATATGCATTACGGAGGTCCAACTTGGTGAAGACTTGGGCTCCCTGCAAGAGTTCAAAGGCTGAGGACATAAGAGGTAAGGGGTACCTGTTCTTAACGGTGATGTCATTCAGCCCTCGATAATCAATGCAGGGACGGAGGGAGCCGTCCTTCTTCTTGACGAAGAAGAACCCAGCTCCCGCAGGGGATGAGGAGGAACGGATGAGGCCGGCTTTAAGGGATTCGTTAATATACTTGTCCATGGCCTCTCTTTCAGGACGGGACAGAGAGTACAAACGTCCCTTAGGCGGAGAAGTGCCTGGGAGAAGCTCAATGGCACAATCGTAAGGTCGATGCGGAGGCAAGGAGGTGGCCCGGGCCCTGCTAAAGACCAGGTGCAGGTCGCGGTACTCCGCCGGAACCCCGGTCAGATCCACAGACTCCACCTGTAACACAGAAGGTACAGAAACAGGAAACAGGGCAGGACCAAGGCAAGACTTAAGACATGATTGACTCCAAGACAAGACAGAATCTCCAGACCAATCCACGTGAGGGCCATGCTTTACCAACCAAGGATGCCCTAAAATTATAGGTGCACTGGGTGAGTCTAGAAGGTAAAGCGTGGTAACCTCACGATGATTGCCGGATACAATAAGACTTACACTAGGGGTGGTGTGTGAAACGGGGGCGATAAGAGTACCATCAAGGGAGTGGGCGGGAACTGGTTCAGCAAGAGGAATGGTCGGAATACCCCACTGAGCAGCCACAGCGCGGTCCATGAAATTTCCCTCTGCCCCCGAGTCAATGAGAGCAGAACAGGAACTGGAAATGCCTTCATACTGAACCACAACAGGGAGGAGGGTGCGAGATGAGGGGGAAGAGAAAGGAATAGCGCCCACCAGGATCCCTCGTCTCACTGGTGAGCCTTGGCTTTTACTGGGCATTTCACAGCAAAATGTCCTGGCTTGCCACAGTATAGACACAGGCCCTGAGCTAGTCGCTGTTGTTTATCCAGAGACGTTAGATGGAGACGTCCCACTTGCATTGGTTCAGGGTCCAAGGGAGGTACTGTGGTGGAAAGGGAACAAGGGTCCTCCCTCCTGGTTGAAGAGTGAAATAGTCTTCGATGATCTCGACGACGGAGACGGCCCTCTATGCGAAGCGCCAAATTCGTGAGGGTGTCGAAGTCTTGTGGTAGGTCGTGGGTAGCTAGTTCATCCTGGATGTCTTCATTCAGTCCCGCTCGGAACATGGCATGACAGGCCTCCTCATTCCAATCGCATGAGGCCGCCAGCGTCTTAAATTTAATAGCATACTCAGTGACAGACTGACCTCCCTGACGAAGACGCGCTAGTTGGTCTGCCGCCTCCTGACCCCTGGCAGATCGGTCAAAGAGCCGGATCATCTCATGGCGGAGATTACTGAAAGAGGAACAGCATGGTGCTCTGGCCTCCCAGACAGATGTTCCCCAGTCACGAGCTCTGCCCGTGAGAAGGGTAAGTACAAAGGCCACTCTAGTCTCCTCAGCAGCATAAGTGCGTGGCTGGAGGGCGAAGACAACCGAGCACTGGGACAGGAATGCCCGGCATGAAGAGGGATCCCCATCATAGGTGGGGGGATTGTTGCAGCGCGGTTCCGGGGCCTGGTGGGACGCCTGAGCCCCCTGCAGGGCCTCGAACTGAAGCTCTTGTAGGCGCGCCGTGAGGTCAGCCACCTGATTGGTCAGATACTCCACTTCCCTGGAGGTGCTGGTGAGTCGTGACTCGTGCTGACCTAACAAAACTCCTTGTTGAGCTAAAGCAGACCTGACAGATTCTTGACCTGCTGTGTCCATCCTGGTCAGATTGTAATGTCAGGGATCTGGATGAAGAGAAGATTGGTGAGACACAGGTGCAGGTCTTCAATAATGTTTATTTATGGAGCCTGAATTTTCTCAAGGGGGCAACAAAAAAACTGAAAGTTCCTCCGTAATGGAGCTGGCACAATGGCCCACAATTCACAAAAAACACAGAGCAGTGAGGAAATATAGTCTTAAAAATGATACAAAATGAAACAACTCCGAAGAGGCCAGAGAAACTATCCTCAAGTGGGTGCAATATCCTGACACCCGACAGGGGGTGCTGAGTCCGGCAGCCGCTGACTGAATCAGCGTGGCCACGAAGAAGACGGAGGCTTTGAGACCGGCGAGAGAGAGGCGAAAGCCGGCTGAGTAGAGACGGAGAATCAGATGGGCAGCGAAACAAAAATGGGTGGGAAATGGCTTGAAGGCAGATGGAGAAAACAATATTAGGAAAAATCGACAGGACATCAGACACGACAAAACTCACAGGACTAAGCAGGAACAGGACTAGACCGGGAGATCGCCCGACATGCAGGAAGGGGAACAGCTACAATCTGACACAGAACTACGGTCAAGGGAGGAGTAAATAGGGTGAGAAATCAAGGAAACCAGGTGAGTGGAATTAGCTAGATAACCTGATGGAAAGTAATAGAGCGGATGGGTGGGGAAGCGAGAAGTAAACAAAGCATGGTGTGAGTGAACACAAAACGAGTTAAAAGACAAAACACAAGGAATGAACCTGTGATCAGACCGAGGATGTGACAGGTAATATTTAGATACACAATGCATTAAGAGCCCTTTACTAATCCAAGTTCTTTACTGGATGCAGTGTGTACTCTGAAAGTATGTGATTTGAATAGGAGCGCTGGAGTTAGTTTGTTTTTAATTGAGTACTTTATAGCTAAATGTCATTAAATTGATTTTTAAACCTACAGCACATGTCATAAAACCATTTCAATAAATGAATTCTCATGATACTGCCTATTTAAGCTAGGTAGATTATGGAAATGAAACTCAGATGGAAGTAGAAATTCATACTAGGATGTAATTGTAAAAGAGTCAATATTGATTTAATAGTGAGGATGTGAAACTAGACACAACTCAGACCAGAAATGTATTTAACAGAGATACAAACTGGAGAGAGAGAATAAGCAAGAAAGGAACAGGTGCAGTCGGGAGGAAACAAGAGACAAGGAAAGGAAGGAAGGAAGACAAAAGAAAAGCGTCTCTCAGAGACAGCAGGGATCCAAAGCAAAAGGAGTTTCAGAGACAAGTACAGTAAGATATTATGTGTGGCGACAGTCAGAACCGAGTCTGAAGTAAAGAAACAGAGCAGAAGCAAACAGAAAACTTGGACTTACAGAACAGAACATCCTCTCCTCTCCTCTCTGTTCTTTTGATCTTTATGTCCAAAGAAAACTTCTGATTGCTGCAGAAATATCACGCTCTGTTGGGACTGCGACTTAAACCCGAGAGATTCAGATCAAATGTAGCTTTAAACAACACCAGGCCTGTTTTAAATAAAATATTCCCTACGTGTTCCTTATTAAAGGTGCACAGTATGTAAATCTGGATATACCTATAGCTGAATAATAAGAGTTCAGTACAGGGAAATGACATATTGTGTGCCTCAAACACCATTGTTTCCTCACTTTCTTGTAAAACAAGTGAGTTTAAAAAGCAGGCCAATGGGAACAGATTCTGACAATCCACACAGGATCATTAATGTGCACGCTCCAGGCTGCATTTGATTGGACACAAAGATCCATAGCGAGATTACAATAATGTTCTTTTTCCCCTTTATTTAAGTTTATATAAACATATATTAAACAAGTTTTGTATGCAACACAGGCTCATTCTCAAAACGTAGTCCTTTATCTATCTGGTGATCTTGAAGTATGTAGCCAGGAAACCTATGGCTGCATTTTATCTTTAAAACTAACGCAATGAGGTGGTATGATGCCGTTCCTTTTCATGCTGACTGCTTACCTCCATGTTGATGACTTTCCCGCTAATACCAGTTTGTTTAGTGGCTTGTCATGTACATCGACAGGCTCGAGACAAAAAACCGAGTTGACCATGACGACGGGGTTCAAGTATGGCAAATAACGATTCCAGAAGACAGGTAAGAAAAACAAAAGCCATAAAATAAAAGATACAAGTAAATAGCAGGGTGAGAATGTGGTAAAATCTGAAAACGCAGTAAAAATCAAGGTGCCGTGAGAGCTTTTCTTCCTTCAACATTATCGGGTGGGTTTATGGAAGCTGGTGGGAGGGTGCGGGGATCGGTTGGTCAGTCAGTCAGTTGACAGCGGCCTTCGGTGGGTTTACATGAGAAGACAGGTGCAAATGGTACTTGCGGAAGAAATTTGAGATCTCAAAAAGTGTACACAGCGACCTCTGGCGGACTTGTGAAAACAAAAACTGCAAAACACATTGTGCCTGGAATGTATTTGGTTCTCTCCAAAAATGTACAGTATATAAGGGTACGTAATCAGAATAAGCCTGGATTGTTTGTATGTATACATGCGAGATATACAAATGATCATTTTACTCAGCACCATCCTGAAGAGGTAAAAGGTTTGTTTAAATGTATCTTTTGTTAGTTTAACGTGTATATTGTAAAATTACACACATTTGTTTGTAATGAGGCAACAAAACTGCTGAATTTAAGTGTTTAACGTGCACGTATGCATTGTGTCATATCACTCTGCTCTTACTGTGATTTTTCTTAAGTGAAAGGACACCAATAACCTTTATAAAACTCATCTGTTTATGTGAAGGTTGATATTAATACCTGCCTTTCATTCATGTTAAACCTTCCGGTCCCACTTTATAATAACTGGTCTTAAGTAATATGTATTTACACTGTATTTAATAATCTGTTACTATGTACTTGTGTAAAAAACATGTTATTGTATTGTAATTATGACTGATTAAACACCTGCATGTAATTACTCCTGTAATTAATTTCTGTAATTACATTTATAATTACACTGTTGACCATCTCTTACACCTTAACCCACCCTTAAACCTACACATAGCACCAAACCTGTCCATAACCCTACCCATATCCCACCTCAATAGCACCGGTACTATTCTGTAATACATTATGAACACATTAATTACACTGTATTTAAATTTTGATGCAAGTATATATTATTTAAGGCCACTTAGTATAAAGTGGGACCAAACTAACTGTCAAAATAACTGTCATTCCTTTTGTAGAGTATAAGTATAATTTAGCCCATATTTTATCCAAAAAAACAACTTAGGACCAAATTAAAATAATCTGGTGGCATAATGATACCTCACTCACTCCTTCTGGCTAAAATAAACCTCTCTATCGCTTCAGTTTTGATTGTTAACAAGACATTTACTCAGTTCGCTAAAGTATTTTTTGACAAATTAAGTATGATTATATGATTATTTTGCCCATGTGTATTTCAGAGTACATCATGCATTGTGTGTGTGTGTATGTATGAGCTCATTTATTTATTTTCTTTTCAGCTTAGTTCCTTTATTAATCTGGGGTTGCCACAGCGGAATGAACAATTAACTTATCCAGCATATGTTTTACGCAGTGGATGCCCTTCCAGCTGCAACCCATCACTGGGAAACATCCATACACACTAATTCACACTTAAACACTACAGACAATTTAGCCTACCCAGTTTACCTGTACCACGTCTTTGGACTTGTGGGGAAAATCGGAGCACCCGGAGGAAACCCACGCGAACGCAAGGAGAACATGCAAACTCCACACAGAAACGCCAACTGACACAGCCGAGGCTCGAACCAGTGACCTTCTTGCTGTGAGGAGACAGCACTACCTACTGCGCCACTCAGCTCATTTATATTAATTTATAAATTATATTGTGACACTCCAGAAAGTGAAGCAACATTGTCAGAAATGGGCATCAGCAGATTAAAGCCTTATAAACCGGAGTCAGACAATGATGAAGAGAAAGATGTTACAGCTAGCTTCTAGATACAACAGGTTAATTGATCAATTCCAGTTCAGGTAACATCCAAATTTAGTAAAAACCCAGCTTTTCATTCTAGTGACAATTCCAAGAATAATTCTGGAAAATATTTGCACTTAGCTAAGCAAAATACATACTTTGTAGATATCAGAGAACAATTTAACACATTGAATCAATGCACTCTATGGCACCTTTAAAAATATGCTTGATTAGGAACGCCGCACAGTGTGCAACAACAACAAACATAAACATTTTCTCTAAACACTCCATCAAGCCCTGCCTGACACATCTCTACATTTTTTAAAAGACACAGAAAGCCCCAAAGCCCTATAGAGAGAGACTGGTGAAGTTTAGAGCTTCATAGTCCATGCATTCATTCTCCACAAGATGAGTTCTGGTAATCCATCATAAATATTGTCATCTTGTCCTCATCATTCTCATGTCAATCCACACCAGTATGAGTTTCTTTCTTCCATGAAGTTCAGAATGACATTTTGCAGAATGAACAAAATGAAATAAATAATGACCAGGGTTGTCAAGCTCTGCAGATGCCAAAAAAGCACAATAAATGCTTGTCCAATGTATTAGAATTCAAGCTACTTTTATTTAATGCTGTATAAACAACAGAATGAAGCTCATATGTAATAAAAAGGAAGATTAAGAGCAATTATTAAAGCTTTTTCAAATATGAATCAAATTTTGATTAAAAAGCAGCCCACATAAAAAAACACTACAGAACAGTATAGTGTTTTTGAACAATACTATACTATTTTAATTAAATCTGCTGTGGTAATTCTATAGCTGGTGTGGTTATGCTTGCAACTATAGTAATATAAGCATACAGTATTACTCAATATTTAATTAAGTTTCGACCTACTGTATATGAGCAATTCCATGCAAATGTGAACCCTGCCATGAAAACAATTAAGGTTTCACCAAAATACGGAAACCATTTCTACGTTTTTTGTGTGAGCAAGTATTTTACAGTACTTTAGAAATACTCAAAAATGTCTCTGTCAATGTTTTCAAACTATTATATTTGATTTACCAAAGTTACACAAATGGAAATTTCACATCTGTCACTTCCCTAACGGAGACATGTCACGTCCATAACGACACCTTTTCCTCATAAATGCAAATATTTAAAATAAAATAAAGTCAATCATTTTTGTTCTATAGTGAGCCAACTGTTATCCTTTATCCTCCTATCCTTATCCTATAATTTCTTTTAGGTTTCCACAAAGTATTTTTTATACAGTAAACTCGCAGACCTTTTGATCCCATAAATAATGCATGTTTATTTTCCTCATTTAAAGTACAAAACATGTTTACAGATTGATATTTTTCTGGTCCCTTAACTCTGTGGTCAGTTGTTCTGGAAATTATAAACAGATGTTTCAATATAATGTTAACATATACTTTCTATGTGAATTTATGTTTTGAGTTTTTACTGCAAATGTCATCCATAACGCTGAAATTGCTCGTATATAAATATTAAAATACACCACAGTTTACTATAGTAAAAACTAAAGTAAACTACAACATTTACATTACAATTTATCAGATCACTATAGTAGCATATAGTGTAGAATTCATTAACTCACCAGCCTCTTTGTTAGGTACACCTTACTAGTATTGGGTTGGACCCCCTTTTGCCTTCAGAACTGCCTCAATCCTTCATGGCATAGATTCAACAAGATACTGGAAATATTCCACAGAGATTTTGGTCCATATTGACATGATAGCATCACACAGTTGCTGCAGATTTGTTGGCTGTTCAAGAAACCAGGCTTAGAGGATTTGTGCTTAATGACATGGTGCGTTAGCCTGCTGGAGGTAGCCATCAGGAGATGGGTACACTGTGGTCATAAAGGGATGGACATGGTCAGCAACAGTACTCAGGCTGTGGAGTTGACACGATGCTCAAATGGTGCTAATAGGCCCAAAGTGTGCCTAGAAAATATCCCCCACACCATTACACCACCAGCAGCAGCCTGAACTGTTGATAAAAGGCAAGATGGATCCATGCTTTCATGTTGTTGATGCTAAATTCTGACCCTACCATCTGAATGTTGCAGCAGAAACGGAGACTCATCAGACCAGGCAACGTTTTTCCAATCTTCTATCCAATTTTGGTGAGCCTCTTTAAATTGTAGCCTCAGTTTCCTGTTCTTAGCTGACAGGAGTGGCACCCGGTGTGGTCTTCTGCTGCTGTAACCCATCTGCCTCAAGGTTGGACGGGTTGCGCATTCAGAGATGCTCTTCTGCATACCTCTGTTGTAACAAGTGGTTATTTGAGTTACTGTTGCCTTTCTATAAGCTTGAACTAGAAGTATCTGACCAACAAGGTATTTGCCCCCACAGAACTTTGTGTTAACGAGTAGCTGGACAGGTGTACCTAATAAAGTGGCCGTTAAGTCTACTTACACAGTATAATTAGCTTTACTACAGTATGGTTAAAAAAAAAACTGTCATTTAAAAAAATACTTTTTTCTAAGCCCAAAAAATGCTACAGTCATTTTAGGACAGTTTGTAGTTTGGTCTTAGTGATTTTGCAGACTTCTCCACCAAACATTTCACTGATTCAGGAGCTAGTTTTAGGGCTAAAAATGTTTTATGAAATTAATCCTAGAGCAAAGGTTTAAGAGTCTTAAAATTTGACTTACACACCCAATATACTTAAGATCTTCTCCTAAATCTAGGAGAGTTAGGAGCTACATTTAATCTTAAAGGCATAGTTCACCCAAATCTTTAAATTCTGTCTCACTTAATTGCCAAAACTGTTTGACTTTCTTCTATTGAACACAAAAAAAGATACTTTGAACAAAGCTAAAAAACCTGTAACCATTGACTTCCATAGTATTTGTTTTTCCCACAATGGAAGTCAGTGGTTACTGGTATTCAGCCTTCTTCAAAGTATCTTCTTTTGAGTTTAACAGAAGAAAGAAACTCATAAAGGTTCACTTGAGGGTGAGTAAATAGCGAGTCATTTTTAAATTGTGGGTGAACTACACCTTTAAGTTGTTCTGTGGCCTGTGGAATATGATTTATTTGTGGTATGAACTTTCATGTCTCTTTTATAACTTTTTGAGTGAACTCTTTTTAAAAACGAATAGCGTGCTCTGGATAGACAGGTGGCTGTGTGTATACTGCACTGGATATCTCAGAAGAGCTTTGATTTTGTAGCCTGTGGCGCTGCCTCTGCCTTTAATGAGGTTGACAAACACCAGCCAACTATTTACTTGACCACAGGTTTAACATCTCCTCCCAAGACTCATTTCCATTCTCATACACGGCCCAACAATCAGGTCATCAAAACACTCAGAAGACTCTTCTAAAGGACACAGACAGACACGCAAAGGCTCTCGACTGCTGTTTTGTTGTACAAACAACGGCCAATTAGTCGAAGACAGAGATGAGGGGAGGATTGAGAGAAGAGATGACACAATGAGGGAAGGAGATGAATGAGACGTGACTGAAAAATGAAGCGCACTGGGAATAATCGCACAGGTCAAGGTCTTGCCATGTTTTTATTTGAACACTGCACATGAATATATAATAAATGTTGGATAGAAATGAACAGCTTCTGGAGGCAAAGCATTTATTTGCATTTAATCAAAGATATAGTTAAAAAAAAACATCTGTATAATGAAATATTATTTCAATTTAAAATAAATGAATATATTTTTTAATTCCCAGTACTGGGTTGTGGCTAAATGGGCATTCATACACACTTTCACACACATTGTATTCGTCTTTGTACGAGCGCCGTCTTGGCTGCACTCAGGCAGTGTGCACTCCCACATGGGGTCCGAGCGTGCTCAGGATGTGCACTCTTGTCATGGTGTTTGTTCTGTCTGCAGCGTGATGTTTCATTCCACACATCTCAGTCTAGTTGGTTTTGGTTGCGCTATGATAGAACATGCAGGTTGCATGTGTGAGTGTATGGTGAGTGTTTTTATTTATCGTGTACTCGTGTCTTGCGTTCAGTCTTCTGTTGGTGTGTTTAGCACGTGGTTTATGTTTACATGCGCTGCATGCTTTAGTGTTGTGCGTCAGGTGAACAGGCAGTTAATTAAATTCCTCATTGACTGAGTGTTCTAGTCCCATTTTACGTGAGCACGTGGCTTGTGGTGTTTCTTTGTGTCATGAGCTCTACTGCCTAATGTCTAGTCCCACCCTCCTTGTTATCCCATTATTAGTTTATTCAGTTCACCTGTTTGTTTGTTAATTCTTTCTCTTTATAGTCTCCTCCTGTCTGCTGTTCTGTGCTAGTTCATCATATGTTGCTATTCTAGTCGAGTCGAGTTGTGTCGTGTCGTGCCCAGCCCTAATCCTTGCCAGACCAGCCAAGTTTGTTTTTTGTTAATGTTTTCCCCCTCGGATTGTTTTTGTTGCCTTCATTAAACCCATCTTTTGTATTGCAATTTGTATTGTAGTCCTTGCTCCTTTCCCCACCCACTGAACGTGACACTATTAGTACAAATTTACATTTTGAAAAGGTTCCAACCCAGTGACAGTTTTGTCAAATAGTAGGTAGGTTAAAAGCGTTCCTCAGAATGATTTTCTATGACAACCAATACAAATTAAATACGCTAATGATTACATTTTGACTGCCTGATTACTTACTAAAGCAGGGATGGGCAAACTCGATATTGGAGGGCCGGTGTCCTGCATAGTTTTGCTCCAACCCTAATCAAACACACCTGCTTGTAGCTTTCTAGTGATCTTAAAGACACTAATTAGGGTGTTCAGGTGTGTTTGATTAGTGTTGGAGCAAAACTCTGCAGGGACACCGGCCCTCGAGGATCAAGTTTGCCCATGCCTGTACTAAAGTCTACTAAATGTGTTTTTCTTGCATTGCTGGGTTATTGGTTTGTATGTTAAACCAAGAGAATGGGCTATTTCATCAAGCTTTTGTGAGTTGTCGTATTGGCGTTCATGTTAAACATGCTCAACAAACAATAACCTGCATTAGAAGAATTTATTTTAGCGACCTTGCATACCTCATCTTTTACTAGTAAACATCTTTATCTAAAAACAAATAGCAGGAATTCCTTCTACACACACACACACACACACATACATACAGTCAGAGCCAGTGTAGTCCTGTGAGGGCACAGGTGTGTGTGTGAGGTGTGAGAGGTGTGTGCAGTGACAGATGGAGAGGGGCTGCCGGGGACAGACCACAGGAGCAGGACGGCCTGAACACAGCGACTGACTCAAACAGAAGAGACGCTGTGGGGCACAGAGCTTTTCCCTCACACCTACGGGAGGCCAAAACACTCTCAGCCAATCAGAGAGCAGGATGGGGGAGGAGGAACAGGAGATGGAGTGGAAATAAATTAGGGGCTACATGGCAACGGCCTCATAACAGATCCCCTCTCAACATGAGTGAGAATGAGAGCCAGGCAAGAAAATAGAAATGAGCGAGGGAAGCAAAAAGAAGGTGAGAGAGAAACAAAGAAAGAGGTCGATAGAGAGAGCAAGTGCACTTCACTTTTTTATACTCCAGAGCAGGGGTTTTCAGTCTTTTAGATGCCATGATGCCAAACATGATTATACTCGTGTAACCTAAAATGTCAAAGGCCTCTGTACAGTTCCTTGTAACTAATTTATTACTTTGAAAAGTTACAATAAATGAAAGTGCTATATATGGGTCAAATAATCTAATATTTGGAAATATTTTTAATTAGTTATTTTCTACCCATAATGATAATATTTAATATTATGATATTATATGTTTTATTATTATTATTACATTTTAATAATAGTTACACATATATAAATATACACTTTGTTTTTACTTTTATTATTATTATTATTATATGGGGCGACGTGGTGGCTCAGTAGGTAGTGCTGTCACCTCACAGCAAGAAGGTCACTGGTTCGAGCCTCGGCTGGGTCAGTTGGCGTTTCTGTGTGGAGTTTGCATGTTCTCCCCGCGTTCACGTGGGTTTCCTCAGGATGCTCCGGTTTCACCCACAGTCTAAAGATATGTGGTACAGGTGAATTGGGTAGGCTAAATTTTCCATAGAGAATGAGTGTGTAGGGATGTTTCCCAGAGATGGGTTGCAGCTGGAAGTGCATCCGCTGTGTAAAACATATGCTGGATAAGTTGGCGGTTTATTCCGCTGTGGCGACCCCAGATTAATAAAGAATACCGAAAAGAAAATGAATGAATGAATGTATTAT
Source organism: Danio aesculapii (assembly GCF_903798145.1). NCBI lineage: Eukaryota > Metazoa > Chordata > Actinopteri > Cypriniformes > Danionidae > Danio > Danio aesculapii. The sequence goes on from NC_079448.1 coordinate 33,469,553, forward strand.
TATTATTACTACATTTTAATAGTATTTACACATAAATAAATATAGACTTTGTTTATTATTATTATTATTACATCTTTAAGAGTATTTACACATATATAAATAGACTTATAAATGTTTGTTTATTATTATTATAATTATTTTTATAATTATTATTATTAGTATTATTATTATTGTGGTTATTACTACTATTATTAGTTTCATCATTACATTTTCATTTTCATCAATAGCATTTACATATAAATAATATACACTCTATTATTAATATTACATTTTAATAGTATTTACACATATAAATATACACTTTGTTTGTTTATTATTGTTATTACATTTTTAATAGTATTTACACTTATAAATATACACTTTGTTTGTTTATTATTGTTATTACATTTTTAATAGTATTTACACTTATGAATATACACTTTGTTTAATGTTGTTATTATTATTATTAGTACTATTATTATTTTCATTACATACATATAAATATAGACTACGTTTGTTTATTATTGTTGTTATTATTTAATGTATTTATTTATTTATATATATATATATATATATATATATATATATATATATATATATATATATATATATATATATATATATATATATATAATATTTTTTTCAAAAATGTCACTTTAGACAATTCTTTGGTTTTTAACAATGTAGATTTTCTTTGCCGTCAAAACCAGCTAAATCCACTTCTGCTTTTTTTTGCAAAAAACTCTAAATCCACCTATTGGGACAAGACATTGTAATTAGTTAAACAAAAATCACTAAAGATGCAATTACAAATTATTTTACTAAACATAAAACACATTACACAAACCACCTGAAATTAAAAATACATAAATCTGTCAAGTGATTTATGATAAACCTTGGACTAAGTAGAAGGAAAATGAATGAATGAAATCTGTCAGGTAAATGCATTAATCAATAACATTAAAACTGACATTAATTAAATATTAACAATCTGTTGTCATTTCTGATATTTGGGATTTGGATTTAATGTAAGTAGAGCAATGTAAACAAGCTTGTTAGGTTCAAATAATGTAGTATAAAAACATTGTGAAAAAAGGGGATGTCTTTCAGAAGCTGTCATTTATATATATATAATATAATATAACATATAATAATATAATATAATATAACATATAATAATATAATATAATATAACATATAATAATATAATATAATATAATATAATATAATATAATATAATATAATATAATATAATATAATATAATATAATATAATATAATATAACATAATATAATATAATATAATATAACAATATAATATAATATAATATAATATAATATAATATAATATAATATAATATAATATAATAATATAATATAACAATATAATATAACAATATAATATAACATAATATAATATAATATAATATAACAATATAATATAATATAATATAATATAATATAATATAATATAATATAATATAATATAATATAATATAATATAACATAATATAATATAATATAATATAATATAATATAACAATATAATATAACAATATAATATAACATAATATAATATAATATAATATAATATAATATAATATAATATAACAATATAATATAACAATATAATATAATATAATATAATATAATATAATATAATATAACAATATAATATAATATAATATAATATAATATAATATAATATAATATAATATAATATAATATAATATAATATAATATAATATAACATAATATAATATAATATAATATAATATAACATAATATAATATAATATAATATAACAATATAATATAACAATATAATATAACATAATATAATATAATATAATATAATATAATATAATATAATATAATATAACAATATAATATAACAATATAATATAATATAATATAATATAATATAATATAATATAATATAATATAATATAATATAATATAATATAACAATATAATATAATATAATATAATATAATATAATATAATATAATATAATATAACATAATATAATATAATATAATATAACAATATAATATAACAATATAATATAACATAATATAATATAATATAATATAATATAACAATATAATATAACAATATAATATAACAATATAATATAACATAATATAATATAATATAATATAATATAATATAACAATATAATATAACAATATAATATAATATAATATAATATAATATAATATAATATAATATAATATAATATAATATAATATAATATAATATAACATAACATAATATAATATAATATAATATAATATAATATAATATAATATAATATAATATAACAATATAATATAACCCATGTCATTTGTAAAAGCTTCCAGTACCAGCAAAAATATGTTGTATATACAACAAAATTGTCAGTGCATCTAAAAGAAAGCATGGAATTGATTGAAAGGGCACTTTGTTTTATAAAGTTTAACAGCATTTTTGTCCCAACTAGGTTATAGTATGTGTCCGTTTTCTTAAAGTCGAATTGAATGTTCACGTTACATTTGGTTGTATTTATATTTGTATATCATATCAAACTGTAATCATATTGCAGAATTTTTGAGGCATCTGCAAATATTGTCTCACTGACAAATAGAAACTATATAAACCATACTGTGATCAAATGTCCAATTTACACAAGCAGATGTGCTTGCTATCAAATGAAGCATGCTTTGTGTTTCGCAGTGAGTGTACAGTATGCTAACATATGCATAAAGTAAACTCAGGGAAAAAAGGACTAGGTCACGGCAGTGTTAAATGCATAAGAGCGTCTCTGATCAACATGCGCCTCTGAATAATTCACCCTGCAGGTTAAAAGAGCAAGCGTCCATTAGTTGTGCTCCAACTTCACATTTGGTGACAGCTGTAGCGTACCAGAGAGAGAGAAACCGCGTGTATAATAGAACAGTGAAAGTGAGAGAAAAGAACATGAAAAGTGTAAAAAAGAACTTTGAAAGACAGCAAGAACACACACACACACACACACACACACACACACACACACACACACACACACACACACACAGAGAGAAAGCAGAAGGGAAGGAATCCAGTTTAAAGTAGGTTCAACAATTAAAACTGCATGAACTGGTGACCTCGCGCTGACTTCTCACCGTGCAGCAGTACATGAAGGCTAGAGACCTGAGGGCGGCTGGGGAGGAAACCCAACCGCATTCAAACACATCCAGAGATGTAAAGGAATAGTACACACACACACACACACACACCTCATTCCATACAATGAAAGCAGAAAAGATGTCAAAAACACAACAACAACAACAAGCAGCCAATATGACTTCAGCATTACATTTTAAGTTTTGTGAAGCCTTCAGATTTGTTTCGTGTGGAGAACAACAAACTTTAAATAGTTATTCACTCGTAGTTTTGGCCTCTCAGTTGTGATTCTGAATAATCAATCATGATTGGTCACACATGTAACAGTGAGTCTTGAATTTCAATAAATTCAGTAAATAATGACTCCATTTTAATATTTTCTACATTTCTGCTCAATTTCTCCTTTTGTGTTTTGTTGTGAAAATCTTTTTTTGGTTTTAAACAGAGTTGGCAACACAAACAACACAAAATAGGATGAGTGGATGCTCATTATTAATTATTTTGAAGTTGTGCTATCCCTTTAATAACCCAGCTTAATCCAATATACGACTGAACTGACTTGAATCCAATCATATCACAGAAATTTTTGACGTATTAATTAATAAACACTGAAAAGAGTCGTATCAGTCAAGTGGGTCAATCAGGGACTCATACTTTAGTCACGTGACCTGGTGTTTCGAAACTCTTTAGCCATGTGATCTGTGAGTCTCGAATCACCTTAGTCATGTGACCTGGATGTTTCGGATCATGCTTCGGTGCAGTGTTTCGAAACACTTGCACTTCAGGATCTCGACACTGTGTCGAAACGTCAGTTTCACGTCAGCCATCCCTAGATTCAGCATGACTAATAAACACACGACTATGGAAATATCTAACAGAAGGATTTATTTCACTTGACTGATGTCATGAGGTGAATTAGGAATAAAAAATGTTTACATGCAGCATTTACTACATAGAGCTCACTGAGTTCACTAAGAAGCTATGACATCAAACAACATCATTACTGGCCAATTAAATTGAATTTTAACTATGGCTCTGCTTTTTTTTTAACTATGGTAATCTCTGCTCCATCTACTGGAGGTTTACTAGAACCAGCATTAACAACAAAATGCGCATGAAAAATCACCTTCAATTAATCACCCGGCCCTACCTCTCTTTTTGGTTACTATCCTTTTCCTTCTCGATGTTAAAAAAGAGGGAATGGGGTAAAAGTCTGAATTGGTAAGAACAGTGATATACAACACATGATTGAAGCAGCCTACAGAGCAAACACATCAGCTGGACAGTGCAACTCTGTATGTGTGTGAATGACAGTGTGTTCTGCTCTTCAGGGGATTCTGGCAGTGTGTTCAGCACGAGTAAACAGTTGATATGGCTGGAGTTGCTCAATTATTAATACAGGACAATTTCCTTAGCTGTCCAGAGGCAGGATTTCGCTGCAGAGCTGTTCACCCTTAACCCTGACAGCAACTAGCCCTCGCTGACATCTTCAAGCAGGAGCCCGCATTCCTCTTAAAATTCCATTTGCGGTGTGGAGTCTGACGGCCTGGTGTTTCAGAGACTGCTTACAAAGTTCAGAGCCGTACTTCCTCATTAATGCTTGTCAACAAGATTATCCGTGACAGACTATAGCAGAAATGACCCAAAGGAGAACACAGCTCGCTGCTCTGCGCTGCGAATCAGTTGCTGAATTAATGTAGACCTATATTGCTGTGGTGTGCTACATACAGTGGGGTGTGAATGAATTTCAGCATACTTTCGTTTTAAGTTGGTCTTTTTCTTTCATGGATACAAGATGCAAGACACATTTGCACAAAACTTTGTAAAACTTGATGATTGCGTGTGCTCCAGATTTGAATGAAGGACTGTCTGTACAAAGGTTTTGCTTGATTAGTGTAGTTAATTTGATAGTCACAAACCTGACAGAAAATGTGCTTAAACTGTTCATTAATATTTAATAATCAAATTCACCAGGTCTCAAAACGCTTCTGAAATGGCCGATGCTTTGAATCGCTTTAGTCACGTGACCTAGTGTTTCAAAACTCTTTGGTCATGTGATCTGCGTGTCTCGAATCATCTTAGTCATGTGACCTGGGTGTTTCGGATCATGCTTCATGCAGTGTTTCGAAACACTTGCACTTCGGGATCTCGACACTGTGTCGAAACGTCAGTTTCACGCCAGCCATCCCTAGATTCAGCATGACTAATAAACAAACGACTATGGAAATATCTAACAGAAGGATTTGTTTCACTTGACTGATATCATGAGGTGAATTAGGAATAAAAACATGTTATTTGATGTGGTAATTTTACATGCAGCATTTACAACACAGAGCTGAAGTTCACTGAGAAGTGTCGTGGTTTCCAACTTTTCTCTTAATGAAACACACTCAGTCTGGAGGTTATGAATATCAGAAGAATACACTTTATTGGAATATTTTCCAAAAAATCAGAGACAGCCTGGAGCAGACCCATCTCAGTCTCTCCCCAGGACAAATCCAAAGTGTCTGTGTTCTTCATAGTATTTATACAGATTTTTTCTCCCCACCATTCTCGTTTAAACTCCGACCATTTTAGGATGTTTTCTCTTTACTAAGGGGTTCAGTATATCTTTAGGTGCTCGTGTTATTCTGGGCCCCTTCTCCTACAATGCAAACACTTGTTTTCACACCAAAGTTACCTCTCCATAGATTCAATCTCATCTGAGTGTTTACATACATTGCCATGATGATACATTAATTTTATAATACGTCACTCACTCTCCTGAAAGCCTCTCACAGATATAACTTCATATGTGTGTTTTACATATACAATCAATGTTTTACATATAAACTCATTCTCCAGCAGCTCCAAAAAATAGTGACCTCACACAATAATCAGCAGGACACCCATTCTACACACACCACCAGTTGTCACCTTTCTTCTCAAAATACATGTCTAAGCATCCCTAGGTAGTTATATAGGTTGACATCTTTATTACACACTTTTAAGGAATAAAAAAATCTTCATCAGAAGCCAAGCAAAACAACATCATTACTGGCCAATTAAATTGTATTTTAAATTCAGTAGCTAGTCGGTGAACTATGGCTCTGTGTGGTAAACTCTGCTCCATCTAAACGCACATGCTGGAGGTTTACTAGAACCAGCATTAACAACAAAATGCGCATGAAAATCCCATTCAATTAATCACCCGGCCCTACCTCACTTTTATGCCTCTATCCTTTTCCTTCTCACAGAACACAGCTCGCTGCTCTGCGCTGCGAATCAGTTGCTGAATTAATGGAGACCTCTATTGCTGTGGTGTGCTACATACATTAGGGTGTGAATAAATTTCAGCATGCCATTTTCAGAATTTTTTTAGAACTTTCCTAAATTTTCTGAATATAATTTTGTATTTCCATGAAATAAAGTCGTTATGTGAGGGCGCTAGACAATGAAGGATCCAAGGATCCGAGGATCAAAATGCAGGTTTATTATGAGAATGGTCAAGCAAGTAATGGTCAAAACAGGGGCAAACAGATGCATTCAGGGAATTAAGAGTCATGGTCAATAAGCAGGCAAATGGTCAGTACAGGCAGCAAGCAACAAAGACAAAACAGAACAAAGCAAGGGTCAAACATGGCAAGGCAAATGAAACACGTTGTAATGTTCACATTACAGTACAACAAGACACAGCAACTGGTGTGTGTGTGTGTCTGCATTTAAAGTCCATGAAATCAGTTCTGAAAAGCTTCAGCTGTGTGTGTTAGCAATCAGCGGAAAACCGAAACAGGTGTGAGTGTGTGGTGCATGACAGGGTTTGTAATCCATATGGTGACAGATTTGTAGTCCTGAGTGATAGTAAACGATTCTCCGCGATCTACAAGCCTGGATGAGCTGGTGATTGTGACAAAACTAAACTAAAACAGAAACATTGTCAAAATATATATAAATGTCCCAGTGAACTGAAAGTTGTTGAGACTTTTATTTTACTACTTTGATTATTTTCAACTAAAACAGAATATTGAGTAGGAGATGAGGCTTTCTTTGGATGAACCACTCTAAACGCAGAAGCAAACGGTCAGACTTTGACTGAAGATTACCAAAATATTTTTTACAGTGGATTAACTTGCATGGATTAATTGTTTACCTTAAGAAGCACAATGTGAGCTAGCAAAATAAGCAGTTCTGATTTCACACAGATTTTAAAGCTAAACCATTCTATTTATTTCCATGAAATACTAAACAAAAAAGCAAAAGCCAAAATTTGACCAAAGCAAAGCTTGAAATTTCCTTAAACACCACAATAATACAGAAATACCACAGCAGAATGATCCGCCAACTATTTTGGGATATGTTTAAAAAAGTGGATGCCCTTCCAGTACTGGGAAACACCCATACACTCTCACGTGTAAAAAAAAAAAAAATAAGAAATGTGTATGTAAGAAAAGAAAACTGCTCATGTTCTCCATAATTCAGTGAAGATCATTAGATCAAAATAATCTGCATCATGAAATGTCATTAACTTTGCCTTTTTCAAAACCCTCAAACCAGCTACTCCTTTCTGTCTTTAAATCAGCTTCTCCATCCCACTTTTCAATGTGGTCTAACTCAGACCCCACTGAATGCATCTCTTCCTTTTTATTAGGAAAAAATGTCCTGTCTCACTGCAGCCTGTCGCTCCATCATAACCCTCCCCGCCTGATTGTTTTGAGAGGGGAATGAATTATAAATGAATGGGTGCTCAATCTGGGGAAAATCAATACTAACAAGGTCCAAGTTAACTGTGCAGGCACAGTGCCTTCCCACAGTCTGCTGTCCCACCAAACACACACACACACACACACACACACAAAACAACACCACTCAAACACGTATGTGCACACAAACATACACACAAACATACAATCACATACACACAAACACATATACACTTAAACCCCACCACATACACATGTATGCGTACACACACACGTACACACAAACAGGAACACCCAAACAAATATGTGCACTTACACACAGAAACACACACAAACATACAAGCACACACACTTGTACACACATACACAGATACACACACATGCACCTAAACAAATATATACATCTACAGTACACACATACACACGAACATACAAACACATACAGACAAACAACACCACTTAAATATGTGTGTACACACATGTGCACACTTAGACACGAACACACACAAACATATAAACACATACACATACACACACACACACACAAACACGCACTGTATGAGCCCACACACATGAACATACAAACACATACATGTACACATATACACCCATACATGTACACACATGTACACACATTCAGAGATGTACACACACACACACACACACACACACACACACACACACACACACACACACACACACAGGCATATGTAAAAACATATAAACACGTACAGACAAACACATACACACTTAAACCCCTTCACATACACATGTGCACAAACACATGTACACACATACACACACATACACAAACACACAAACACAAACAACACTGAAACACCTACTATGTGCACACACACAGAAACACACACAAACATACAAACACACACATACATACACAGATACACGTACACACACACACACACATATATACACACACGTATACACACATACACACATGCATATGTAAAAACATACAAACACATACAGACACACACATAAATATGTAAACATATACACAAACACACATACAAACAACACTCAAACAACTACTATTTGTGCACACACACACACAGAAACACATACACCCGAATATAAATATACACACATAGCCACATATATACTCACACATACAGATGCATATGTAAAAACAAACAAACACATACACACTTAAACCCCAGAATACACACAAGTATGTGCACACACACACACACACACACACACACACACACACACGCACACATATAAACACACACACACACATATAAACACACACACACAGATCCGGTCTTCAGAGACGTCTCACCCACTTTGCATGCAAACTATCAGCGGGCCGGGCAGCGACTGAGCTCTCTCAGCAGATAATGAGGATTGCTTTTCAAGCGCTGCAGCTTTTCTCTGCAATAACATTCAGGTCCGTAAATGAACGGAGAGCGCATTAAATGCCTCCTCCTCCTGCACTCCTCCAGCCCTCCATCTATCAGCACGGGTGGCCGGCGCTGTCAGTCGGACAGAGGGGTAGGAGGAGAGAGTGATTGAGCGTGGCAGAGCCTCCTTCATCATGCCACTTAGCCTCGCTATTCTGCCCAGGGATCGGCGCTGGCGAGACGGGGGGATTGATGAGATCTCTCCAAGTCCCTCTGTTCGCTTTCCCCACCCAAACACTTCTCCTCGCATCAGCCCATCCAAGCATAGAGACCCTCACTTAGCCTCCTGTTCCAGCTGCCCTCATCTCCAGGGTATCCCGTCCCCACTTCACGTGCTCCTGCTGGGCCGACATATCCTCGCAACACGTTCCCATCTTGAATTATTCACCTGCACTGCAAGGGTTCACAGACCCTGCCATGGACGAACAGGAACAAGCATTGTTTCATAGCTGAAGCTTTTCATTCTTGTGCTACTAACACTGCCAAAAGGTATTATAAAAAATCATGATATTTTTAAGGGGGTCATGGTGGTTGACATGGCCCTGTTTGCCCTGCTGGCAGATAAAAAATATATACTTTTTGGATTGATGCCAATTCAAAATTAGATGTGACAGAACACATTTAACAGGATAATACTTCTATTACAGCTTTTTTACAATTGTTTAGCCACAAATTTCAGAACCCTGGTGTCAATTTTCAAAATTCTAGATACTAAACTGTCACGGTTGCGCTTTCCGGAGTATCTGTTTTGTCACATGGGTTTGTGTTGTTTGTTTTTCCACGTGTATTTGTTTGGTCACGTGTTATGACGGCACTCAGCTGTTTGATTGATCACCAGCTGAGGTTCATTATTGAGCCTATATCTGGGCTACGTTTCTATGTCTCTTTGTCAGTTCGTTGTGTTTGCCTATGTGTATCTGTGTTGTGCTCAGGACTAGAGGAGTGACTGCTGGTCTTCGTTTCGCCCTTCTGTTCCTGCCCCAGTGTTCCAGTGTCCTCACCCTCTTTTTGTAGCCCTGTTGGCTTATTTTGACTGTTACCATTAAAATCTCACTTGCATTTTGGATCCATCTCTGTACTCTTATTTTACACGTGACACTAAACAGTCTCTACTTTTAACACAGGCACTCCAGTGGATTGTTCGACACAGGCTCATTGGAAACTGCACAGCCTACTTTTTTGGAAACTGCAAAACTGTACTTTAACATATGTTTTACTCTAGTTTGTAGGTTAAATGAACCTACGGGGCAATATGACAGCAACAACTTTTGTTCTTTCACAATAATAATATACAGGAGAAACATATAAGGGTTTTTTCATGCCGTTCTCTCCACAAAGCCAAATAGGTACCACATATAAAAATTGTTTGCCACACCTATACCTCTAGATTAGGGGTCACCAAACTTGTTCCTGGAGGGCCGGTGCCCTACAGATTTTAGCTCCAACTCTAATCAAACACACCTGAACAAGCTAATCAAGGTCTTACTAGGTATACTTGAAACATCCAGCCAGGTGTGTTAAGGAAAGTTGGAGCTAAACTCTGCAGGGACACCGGCCCTCCAGGACCGAGATTGGTGACCCCTGCTCTAGATGGACAATATTTCTGGTTTGGTATGTTTGCTTAGTAGTGCAGAGCATAGGGCTGGGCGATATGGCAAAAATGCAATCTCGATTAATTCTTTTCCATATTGAACAATAACGATATATATTTCAATATCAGTTCAGAATCAGAATCAGAAAGAGCTTTATTGCCAGGTATGTTCACACATACGAGGAATTTGTTTTCGTGACAGAGCTTCTACAGTGCAACCGCATTACAGAGACAGGACAAAAAAACAGATAATAAATATCATAAAAAAATAAATAAAATAGAAGTAAGTAGTGAGTGCAAATATACAGATTGACAAGTGTATGTACGTGTTTATTACTATATACAACGTTATATGTGCAGCTGTTATGTGCAAATTGGCATGTAAAGTGTGATGTTAAATAAGTGTATATGTGTATAAAAGTGTATAGCAAGTAGTGATGTTGGTTCCGCAATTATTATCATCAAGTGTTCATGAGATGGTTGAACACTGTTTCTGTTTCACTTGTTAATGCTTTCAGATTTAAGAGTATCCCAACAATGATTGATGCCACAAAAATGAGAGGGTCCATTATACAGCATAACCTACTTTCCGTGGCTAATCATTTTTGGTGGCCAAAAATTCAGTTCATCTCATAATATTAACACACTTCTAGATTCCAGTTGTTGCACATTTCTGCTGTGTGATTGCCTCTTAGATCAGTATAGAGTAAAAAAGTCCAGAGCTTATCATTGTTATTGACATAAATTGTGTCGCGATTCGATATCACATTTATCGGCCCAGCCCTGGCAGAGCACTCAGGTTCGAGTCAAGTGAAGCACAGTTCCATAAAAGAGATAAAAGCAATGTAACGAATAGTACTGCGCAAATCTTTAAAATATTAATTTTAGAAAGTTTATTAGAAAATATTAAAAAGTCAAACAAAATTGGAACAAGTGAAAGGAGAGTAAAAAACTACCGATTTAAGCTTAGGGGTAAATAAACATACAAGGGTTACCATTTGAAAAGGTACAGCCCACTTTCTAACTTTTTCTGAGAATGTAGTAAAAACAGCCTGTTTACATAAATGTGAGAAAATGTTCCCTTAAACAAAAACTACATGGGCTTTGCATGAGCTTTATTTGAACTCAAAGCAAAAAAATTGACAGATTTCACATGAATTTGTTTCAAAATCATACATGTTTCCACAAGTTCCAAAATCATGTTCCACGTTTCAATTGTCAAAACAGGATCTCAATGCTGCACTGTAAATTAAACAGTAAAAAAACACAGTTTTATGATAAAGTGTGTAAAATACCTGGAATACACCACTACAAGTGACCAACCTTGATCTTGATGGCTTTGTTATCAACAGCTGACTTGACTGCCAAGATTAAAACATCTAAAGTTTTCGAATGCTCCAAGCGGTAGCAGGTCATGTGACAATAACATGCACAATGTAATAATGCAATATTGGTATAAGCTGTTAAAGGCTTATTCATAATGTTATTGTTATCTGTCTGATAAGTGTAAAATGTTGCATGCAGTAGACGTGCACTTTAGCACATATTTTTGGGAAATAAAAGATTTACGAATTGAAGTATGCTTTTCGGTTTCCTTTTTTCTGCAATTCAGGTTTTAAAAACTCTATCAGTTGTCGACTAATTGTTTGCTGATGACTTTTGTGATTTCTGTATCCGCTTCCAAATATAAACATTTATCAGCTATCCAAAATTTAAGTATCAGGTGTATAATAACGATGACAATCCAATCAGCTCCTATCAAACTGTATTATAAAAAATATTGCTTTTCTTTTATTGCTTTATTGTTTATTTTATTGTTTCTTGCATAAAGCGATCATTTTGCTTAAAAAAAAACTGCCATGGGTGTAAATTGTTTTGCCTTTTTCCTTGACTCTCAAAACGCATGGTTTTAGCCAAAAATTATGATCCACTGAGGTAAACAAAGACAACTAATCACCCACACTTTAGATCAGAGATGCCAGAAGTAGAGCCCGCAGGCCAAAGTTGGCCCGTGGTAACCCTTGATTTGACCCACCATTCCATCTAAAAAAGAGACGGAGAACGATGGGAAGGTGGCTGGGGCGAATGCCTTTGAAAGACATTGTCATTTCAAATTTAACTTCACCTTTTATTTCCTGCCACTGAAATTAAATGATTAAATTAGATGTTGTAAATGAATCAGACTTTTAAAATGTAAATACTGTCACTTGACAGACAGAGGACAATTTACAAGACATCTTCAAGCATACCAACGTAAAGGCAGGAGCAACTTGACTTGACTAACACCATTGTGTTATAAATGGGATTTTTTTTTCTGTGATAAAGTCATTATAAAATCTTAAATATGATCCTGAATTCGTTAATATGATTTAAAGTAATGTTTTCTGGTTACTGTTAAATATTACAGAATAAATTACGAAGTTACCCATGGCAAATGTAATATATATGGTTTGGTATTTATTCACCCCTTTATAGGAAAAATT